>NC_081184.1:86026491-86173652 GCF_029867415.1 Vicia villosa
CAGCATGTTGCCATGATCGTCGATGTTCTTAAAGAACAGACCCTCCAATTGGATGTTACTTGGAATATTTTTCATAGGATAGCCGTATTGACGACGGGCTAAAGCTGGGTTGTAACTAATTCCTCCCTTAGTTCCAATAAGGGGTACGTTGGGGAAACTTCCGCAACTGAAAATGATCTTGGTTTCGTCGTTGTCAGGACTACACCAATCAATGTCTGTATGAGTGAGAGACATGATTTTCTGTGACCAGTAAAGGCCATCCCTCATATTCCAGAAAGTGCTAGACTTTGGCAGGTGCGAAACGAACCATTCGTATAACAACGGTACGCAGCATGTAATTAATCCTCCTCGCTGCAGGTTTCTTGAATGCACAGAGTGATAAGCATCCGCAAGCAAGGTTGGAACTGGATTTCCAATTAAGAAGATCTTAATTGCGTTGATGTCGACGAAATCGTTAATGTTAGGGAACAAAAACAATCCGTAGATAAGCAAAGCCAAGACTTCCTCAAAAGCGCTCATATCTTGGATGCTGACGAAGTACCGAGCTTGATCAAACAGGAATTTGGAGGGCAATCCTTGAATTCCTCCTCTACTCACCATATGAGTTCTGATGTCGACTACGTTCAAAGGAGTAGTTGCAGCGATGATAACGTCGTCAGGATTCTTTTCCAAACCGGAGTACGGATCTTGCGCGTACACGGGTATTCCAATCAGCCGAGAGTACTCCTCTAACGTAGGCATGAGCTGATAATCTGGAAAGGTGAAGCAGTGATACGTTGGATCGTAAAACTGTACCAAGGTGGGAAGAATCCCATCCACAATGTTGGTATTGAGCAAAGGCAGAAGTTTTCCATACTTCTCCTTGAAAGCCTGGGGGTTGACCACCAGTTTTCCGAGCTTTCCCAGTTCCTCGACCTGGGGAATCTTGAAGGTGTATTTCCTAGCTCTCTTTCTCCCATAATCCATGGTATAGATCCTTAAGTCCTTTCTCCGTTTCTCTCTTTCTATGAAGTTCAAAACGTTCGTTATTTAGTTTCCTTGAAAAAAAACGACTCGAAAAAAGACTCTTTTTGTTTTTAGTTGTTTATGAATGATGCATGAATGCATGAATGCACACACAAGAGTTTTAAACAAACATGGCGTTGAAGGGTATAGTGGTCATGAAGTCAAAACGCAAATCCCGCCCCAATGGTAAACTAAGGTTAAGGATTTTTGTACCTGTAGAACGGGTTCTAGGGGTCTCAGAGTTTTTGCTCAACCTTAAAGATACGTTGACTGGTATCTATAAGAGAGTTTTCTCTGAGTGTAGTATCTGCGTGACAATTACTTCCGTAATCACCGCTCTACGTCCTAAAAAAGGCTTTAAGTGGGGTTAATGTGTTTCTAGGTCCTCCTGGTACAAATCAGTCTCGGAATGCAGTGGCGCAGTTAATCACAACCAGCCAGGCAAATCCCAAGAGTAGACTTGGAAACCAAGATTAGAGGGCCTTCACCGGGAAGACATCCTCCATCCTATCTTATGTTGCACTCAAATCCGGGTATAGGATTTCTCACCACAAGGGGGAATCAAGCCCTTTCCCGATACAGAATAAACAAAGTAAACAAATATATATGCAACAAACACATGATATGACACAGAGGTTAGGCAGGACCTCTCTTGTTTGAGGGGGAATTTGGCATCCCTAATTCCTCATTGGGGCTGGACCAGCAACAGGTCAACCATTGGTTTGGATGAAAAACCAAGGTTTTGAACACTTATATCCCCAGCAGAGTCGCCATTTTTCTGTGGTGTCGTTTTCTTTTACCTCCCCGTTTCACTTGGGAGGACGGCACGCTAGACCCTTCACGCGAAATTTGGAAGGAGAATGCGCCCGTGGTGGGATGAATTTTATTTCAGTTCTTCCTACGATATCACACGAACTTTCTTATTTGTCCTACGAGTAGGAAAGGGGAAAAAAGATCTCAACTAAACCCTAGGAGTTTGCTAAGTGTGGGGATTTACACCTAGACTAGAAATTCTGGAGTCCGGGAGGTCGGTTATACATAGGGAAGTGTTTAAACACCCTACATATCTGTAGTACTCTACAGGAACCTTCTCTGTGTCATTGTGATTGTGTTTGCTGCTAATGATTGGGAAAGTTTCTCCTTTGTGTTAGGAGAAGGAATTGAATTGATTTAAAGAAAGACAGACAGATAGACAGACTGACTATTTTTGGTATTTTATTAGCTCGCTGAGATTCCTTGTGAACCTCATGCCTACATATCCCTAGTGGAAGTCAGAGCTTAATGTAGTTCGGGGAACTAACTAGGGAAATTAATGTTTTTGGTGCCTTGCTTGAAGCTCAAGGTTGAAGCTTGGAATTAAATCTCTGTTTACAGTAAAGAGACATGAAATTATCTCTACAGAGAGGTATTTGTACTATTCTACCACAAACATTTAAAAGAGTGACAGAATAACTGGATTCATTTCATTCAAGAGGGGGACCTTACTTGTGTGTACAAGTATGCCAGTCAGATGCCTCTTAAATGAAAGAAAGATGCTCGTCCAAATTAGGGAAAGTTGTCACATGTCTGGGTTTTACTGCCAGCTCATGCCTTTCAAAATCCTAAATGGGAGACTTGATTAAAATTGAAATTGAAATTGAAATGTTTGTTTGTTTGAATGTGGTAGAGTAGTAAAAATATCTCTCTATAGAGATAAGCTATGTCTATCTACTGTATAAAAGATTTGACTTTAGCTGGCTTGAATGAGGCCCAAGCTTGAGGCTTTTTGATTGATTAATTAATATTATTGAGGATTAATTACAGGGTATTTTTGTGTTCTGTACAAAGCCCAGAATTGAGGCTGACTCTACTTAGGGAGACTCTATTTGTGTGCCTTGTACAAAGCCCAAGGTTGTGGCTAACTATTGAGGATAATTGAATGAATGACTCTATTTTATGTGCCTTGTACAAAGCCCAAGGTTGTGGCTGACTCTAGCTAGGGAAAACACTATTTTCTGCCTTGTACAAAGCCCAAGGTTGTGGCGGACTCTTAAATGAATTAAGTATGTATGACTATATGGGGAAAGATCCTAAGTGTTAGGAATCTTTGACACATGAAAATATGGTTTATCTGCCTTGTACAAAGCCCAAGGTTGTGGCTACTGAGTGATGAAGGACTCACTGGGGAGACTCTATTATCTGCCTTGTACAATGCCCAAGGTTGAGGCTGACTCTTGACAGGGGAGTTTTATTGTTTGGGTGCCTTGTATGAAGCCCAAGGTTGAGGCTAACTGTTTTTGTTGGTTTTAACTCTACTGGAGATTAAAAAGACTGTTTTTCTTTTGGAAGCTAACCCTTTCCAGGGATTTTGATTCAGCTGGTGAATTTGTCTATTAAAAGACTGACTTTTATCATGTTTTTTTTTGGAAGCTAACCCTTTCCAGGGATTTTGACTCTTTTGGGGAAATTGTCTCCTAAGAGAATGAAGTCTATTATTTATTTATTAATTTTGGAGGCTAACCCTTTCCAGGGATTTTAAGATTGAAAAAAAGATGGCAGAAAGATTATCTAGTGGAGACTCTTTGTTTAAAGCCCAAGATGAAGGCTGACTCAATGCTGAGGATGACCAAAACATAGATCCTAGACTCTACTAAGGAGGATTGATGAAGATAAGGGTGACAGAGACTGTCCATGTCTCTCATTCCAAAAAGTGTACTCAATGTGAAATTGAGACAAACTTAGCTTGTTTTAAGTCTGGTTTAAATTGGAAGAAACTCACCAGGGTAGGCTAAAAGGTGACTAAAGACCTGTTCCTATGTTTGTAAGAAACCTGATGGGTCCTTGTATACAAGCTCAAGAGGAAGCTGGAAATGCTTTTAAGAAGCCTATGGGTCCTTGTACAAAGCCCAAGAGGAGGCTAATCGAGGGTCCTTGTTGTAGCACAAGAGAAAGCTTATGTGGTTTTGAACTTATTTTGGCTCTAAGCAAATGGGTAAGAGGTTTCACCGGGAATAATTCCTCTTTGGGTGGATGTGTCCTATTATTTGGATTCTAAGGTTTTTGCCAAGATGTTTCACCGGGAATAATTCATCTTGGGGGTTTGAACTACAGATCTCTAATTAGGAAAGAGCCTTCACCGGGAAGACATTCTCAATCCTAGGTCATATTCCTATAATATATATAGTTTAACTGTCCTAAGGTTTATACTCAAACGCAGTTCTAAACTAATATATGCACAGTTTATATTTGACAGTAATTTAAATAAAGACTGTAAATTGAAAGCTTGTAAAGCCTAACCTGGATGGAGTGGAGGCCATTGAAGAAGTATGTACAGAGCCTCAACAGTATTTTTGTTGTTTTGTTGATAACAGTTGAATATATATGATAAACAGTTAATGGTTTTGAAAACAGAAGAAGTGAAGATGGACAAAGGTCACATAGGTATCTGAAGAGTTTCACCGGGAATAATGCCCTTCAAATACCAGAAGAATGTTTTGAAAACAGAAAGAAGATTTTGAAAATACAGTTTTGAAAACAAGCTAAGAAGAGAAGGTGTTTGGGACTTACACTCTATTAGAGGCCCAATTTAAAAAATGGTTTACTGTTTATGAAAACAGTTGAAAAGATACGGGGTTCTGTTGTTTGAAAACCTTGATTGTCTGTTTACTTTGAAGTTTGAACATAATTTGAATTTTGACAAAAGTCAACTTAATTGAAGTACAGACAAAATCTATACCTAATTAAGACCTAAATGATTAGGGTTTTTATCATATAATTACTCACACAATTAATTAGATTAATACAAAGTGAAAATGTATATTAAGTATTTAAGAAAATAACTTAAAACATATGATTTTAAACCTAATTAAAATATAGGAAATAAATAATATTTTTATGATTTTTTTGATTAAACACAAAATATATGTATTAAGTGACATGTGTGTGAAAAATGAAGTAAAAATGACTTAATTTGATAGATTAAATAATTAAGTGAAGTTTGTATAAAAAAGAAAGAAAATAAGGGGTAAAAAATTGGTTTGGCCCTAGTATGGTTCGAACCCACGCCCCTTTGGTCACACCACAAAACAATAACCAACTGAGCTGCGCGCGCAGCTTGTTATTCAGATGCAACGAATTGTTTATATTTTAAAAAGACCCATGAGATTCAAATTTCGCGCGCCACCATCTTCGTCTTCAACCTTGAGCTCAGAAATTTTGAATTTCTAACTCCCTTGTTTCTCAACCAAATGGTGTGATGTAAACATCAATTTTGCTTGATTTTGGACGAGGAACATGGCCATGGATTCAGAATTTATTTATCTTAAGTGTAACTAACTAATTTTAGCATGAACACGAAGAACACGTAAACCCTAATTTTAAAATTAAATGATGCACAAGATGAATAAATGAATGATGATAGAGGGTTTTTAATCCTCTGATGATGCTGAACAAGATAGAATCGAGCTATTTCATAAAGAGTACTTGAATTAAGGAGCTGGAGCTTGAAAACTTACCTCTGAAAATGGAGGTCGTGAGGATGATTGAGAGCACCTGGGCTTGTATGGATGATCTGGATAGCTTCCTTGTAACCCAGTGATGCTAACTGAATGCTTATTGTGACTTGAATCCTTCTGAATTGTTCTATGGACCTCCCTCGATTTCAGCTTCAAGTGAACATGGAGGTTGTTGAATTTGGAGTTACAGATGAGCTGCAGCCATCTGGTTAGCTTCACTATGACCAGAGGAACGTGTCTGGATGCTTGGCTTTGTTGGAAACTCTTTGAATTGCTCGATGGTCCTCCAACTGCAAGTGCTCCAAAATGAACTCGATAATGGTGTTCTTCTACTTACAGAAGTGATCCAGGTGCTTGGATCACCTCAAATGAACCCCCTGAGGATGATAGAAGGCTTACTTTTCAAAGATGAGCCTTGGTTTGAAGAAATCGATTCTTCTTGCCAAAGAACTTTGAAAAACAATAAGCAAAAGGAGAGAATGAGAAAGCAAGTATTATGGTTGCTTTGGTGTGATTTTGAATGAGGAATGCCTCTATATTTATAGGCAAATGGTTCAGTACTGAAGTAGAGGAGTGAGCTTCCTTAGTGAAGTTGATTTGCTTTCTTAGCCATGAAGAAAGTTTGGAAAATATCCAAGTGCAATGATGCATTTTCGGGCTAGCTTCCCCAACCATTGATCTTGCAGGATCTTGGGGGACATTTCTGATTCAGAGGAGGGTTCCAATTGGCTAGTGAGAAGATTCCTTGATGATTCATCATTTGCCATAAATTCAAGAATGTAATCATTACTTAATCACATGGCTTGGTTTTGGAATATTCTCTTCAATCTTTATGCAATGATGGAAATTGATGCATGGTATGTTTTCAGATGCATTAGAGGTCGTGTAGCACCACTTAGTGAAGCAAGATGCACAAAATTGCAAAGTTCCAAATTGTACATGACCTATAATTTTAGTTTATGAGGCCAACTTTGGACAAGCATAACTCTTAGCTCAAATTGAATTTGGAGAAGGTTGAACACAATTTGGAAAGCCCTAAACATCTACTTTAAATCATTAGTTTATGTCTTCTTCAGAATCCTTTGGGAAATTTGTGAAAAATGAGGCCAAAGTTGGAAGAAAACTAGGTTAAAACACTTAGAAAAATTTCTAAGTGTTTATGACCTAAACTTCAAAATTTCCAAAACTTCATAAATGGTTGATCTTTTGAAAAAAGTTCCTTTGTAAGATGTTGTTTTATTTTGCAAGATCTACAACTTTCATGTTGGAAGTTTTTTGAGTTGTGTAGGTGAAATTTTGAGTTCTCACCATGCCTTCAAAAACCCTAATTCCCGACTTTTCGCTCCTTGATGAATTTCTTTGAATTTCTTTAGCCAAATGACTTTGACATCCATATATTGATGATATTGATCTTTGAAAGTCATTTTTTGACCAAAAACCTTAAAAGTCAATGATGATCCTTCACAGTTGACTTTTTCCTGACAAAGTGAATTTTTGGGTTTTTGTGTAGAAACAAGATCTTTTCCTCAAATGAATGATGTAAATGGATTATATTGAGGTAGTAGAGATCCTTGAATCATGTCTTGAGTTTTGGATTCATTCCCTGATCAAAAGTCAACCATCTTGGTGAATTAGGTCAAAACCCTAATTTGTCGACCATGTGAAAATAATGACTGTAGACTTTGAATTGAAGTGTGATGTCCAGTAGATCTTGTAATATGAGTTATTTGAAGAAGATTGATGTCTTTGAATGACCCTCTGGGGCTTTTTAGGGTTTCCCAAATGTGATCCCTGATTTTAGTCCTTGATAGGCTCAAAACCCTAGTCTGGTGACCTGAGTAAACCTGTACTCAGATGACTGGATGTCTAATCAATCATAGATGAGAAAAATGAAGTCTTTGAGCCCCCATGATTGTATTAGAGATTAGTCTTTGTATTGATTGATCCTTTGCCTGAGCTTTCTTGTCTTTGAGCATCCTCGATTAGGTACCAGATGGAGAAATGACTGCTCTGGGTACTTGTCTTGACCTGATGAAAAATCCTGAAGATATGTCATCTCAGGGGGGTCAAAAATTAGGGTATGACATAGGGCAGTACAAACATGCAGATGAAGTGGTCACTGAACCCGACGCAGGAGTGTCAATAACCATACTTCCATTAATCTTTGTTATCTCTAAATTCAGCCTCTTAGCACAATCCAATGAAATAAACGAGTGAGTCGCACCAGTATCAATAATCGCAATTAAAGGTGTGTTATGTATGAAACACGTACCTTTAATCAGTCTATCCTCTGGAGTGGTTTCTGATCCAGACAAAGCAAAGACTTTCCCTCCGGACTGGTTCTTCTTCGGCTTGGTGCACTGTGTACTGATATGACCTTCTTCTCCACAATTATAGAAAGTCACAGTTCTCATTTTACATTCAGGAGCAACATGGCCTACTCTGCCACACTTAAAGCACTTCTTCTCTTCTTTCTTGCACTCATTCCTCTTATGTCCTGGTTCACCACAGTTAAAACACCGAAAGGGAGCACCAGAATCTCCCCCACTAGGCCTTTTCCAGTTACCAGCTCTTGGGTTTCCCCTACCATATGGTGTACCTCTGTCCATAGGCTTCTTACCCTTCTTATCAACTAACTCGCGAGAGTGAGATGATTTCAGCTTAAGACTGTCTTCCTCAAAGATTCTGCTACAGTCCACTAAATCAGCAAACCGGCGAATTCTTTGATACCTGATACCCTGCTTGATCTCATCACGAAGACCATTCTCAAACTTGATACACTTAGAGAATTCTCCAGCTGCATCGTTGGTGTAGTGTATGTAGTACTTAGCCAACTCCACAAATTTGGAAGCATATTCCGGCACTGTCATACTACCCTGTTTCAGCTCCAAAAACTCAATCTCCTTCCTTCCCCGCACATCTTCAGGAAAGTACTTCCTCAGAAATTCTCTCTTGAATATGGCCCAAGTAATCGCAATCCCATCTAAATCCAACTCAGTCCTAGTAGTAATCCACCAGTCATCAGCTTCTTCTGATAGCATGTGAGTACCGTACCTCACCTTCAGATTTTCTGCACAATCGATCACTCGGAAGATCCTCTCGATCTCCTTCAACCATTTCTGAGCACCATCAGGGTCATGGGTGCCTCTGAACAGTGGAGGGTTGTTCCTCTGAAAGCTGTTCAACTGCCTGTCAGCACCAATCGCAGCTCCATTAGCATTCCCTCCCAGTACACCAGCAATCATGCCTAGAGCCTCTGCGATAGCGTCATCGTTCCTTCCACCTCTTCCAGCCATTGTTCTGCTAAATCACAAAACAATCTCATCAGAATAGAAGTATCGACAGTGTTTACCTTACACTAGTCGCATACAAGGGAACACTGACACTAAGACTCTGACTCTAACGACCGACTATGCTCTGATACCACTATTGTAACACCCTTCTAAACCCCCGCGGAAAATATAATATATTCAGAGTAATAACACATCAAGGATGCTACAATTATTAAATAAATAAAAATATCAAGTCGATTGTCATGCTTTATTAAGATTAAACCAAACTTCAAACATGTGTTCATCACAGCGGAAACTTATTTTTAACAATGTAAGGAACATATCCAAACAGTTCAACAATACATAATCCATAATCAAAATAGCAACAAAGTATCTCAAGTAACGCTAAGGCTAAACGATCCCAGTGTTACAATCAGAGCATGACTCGACACGAACTACGGGCTAGCCTACAAGCTATCTTCACCCGGTCAAGACGCCGCTACATCCTTAATCTGAAATCATCAAAGTAAGGGTGAGTTTCATTCGAATTAATAACCATTATACAATCATAAGCAATAAAGTCTCATAGCAATTATCATCCACTCATCATACATCAAATCGGAATTTGTTATAACAACCAAACATCAGTACATAAGCATATTCTATCACTCCACACAATCATTCAGTCATATCATAATATAATGCAATGAATGAACTTACACTAATGCATGTGGTACCATCCATGGGATAAACCCATCCAACCGATCTTTTTCATCACCAAGATACAGTTTTAACCAGCACAAATTCCACACAATGGGAATTATGCCCACCATTTGATCCACTTTCATCACCGGGATCCATCACCAAAAATGTATGCGAATGAATGCAACATATAACATGCTTACAACATCACCAATCCGATGTATTCACATCGTTTCATTTTCATCACCAATTCATCACCAATAAGCATGTATATATATATATTCTTAGCATTCATACAAACATGTCACACGCATACATGAAAGACATCATCCAATAAATAGTATAAACACGAATGAAAACTCGGACTTTACATCCACACTACCTATTCATCATATAGACCTTTAACTCAGTTTCGCAATGCTCAAAACGGCACATAAATCGGATATTCGATTCAAAAGTTATGGGATTTTAGAGATAAAACATTTTTAGAAGAAATGTTGCAGAACCCGGGTTGTCCCTACATGGGAACCGGTTCCTGGCAGCTTCCCAAAAAACGCCCCTGATTTTTACTATGGGTAACCGGGTTGTCCCTACATGGGAACCGGTTCCCAGCTACCCAGAATCCACACGCTCTGTTTTTTATAAGGGGGAACCAGTTCGTCCCACATGGGAACCGGTTCCTACGTACCTGCACAGCCAAATTCATCATTTTGACAGCATTTACCCTATCCCATTTCCCCAATTTCAGGTACATACGAACATAGCACACAAGTACCATCAATTTTCACATCAACACACATTTCAGACAAGTTTTATCCAAGTATTAACAGCATATATCATGAGTATTAACAGAATCATGTAATTCATACAAATTCATCAAAACCTAACAAATTCCCAAACCCGACACGTACGATTGAACTAGATAACAATCCTAATCAATCCTACTACCTACAATCGCATAAGGATTACTAACCCGAAGAATCTCCCCTTACCTCAGAGTCGAATCTTCGAAGTTCTCCTTCCCTTTAGGCTCTTCTCACTTTCACGTGTTCTTCAGTTCCAAAATCTGCTTCTTCTGCTTCTGCTTCTCTTTCCCCAATTTTTCCTTTATTTTATGAAAATAAAATAAAATATTCTTAATGGGCTTGCTTAGTTAACACCCCCCTTCTACTAACTATCACACTCAGCCCAACACCATATTTTATCATTTTTCCAAATAATTCCCACAAATTATTAATTCTAATAATTTAATTAATAAAATAATTAAATTAATACACCAGAATTAACGGGGTGTTACAATCGTACTTGGACACATCGTGTCTGATAAAGGGATTGAAGTTGATAAAGCTAAGATCGAAATCATAGAAAACCTTCAACCCCCAAAAACTGTTAGAGAAATACGGAGTTTTCTAGGACACGGTGGTTTCTACAGCCGTTTCATAAAAGATTTCTCTAAAATAACCAAACCATTGACTGAGCTACTAATGAAGGACGCGGAATTCATATTTGATGAGAAATGTCTAAACGCCTTTCAAACTCTTAAACAAGCACTGATATCCGCACTAATCATGCAACCACCTAACTGGAACGAACCATTTGAAATTATGTGCGATGCTAGTGACTACGCTGTAGGAGCTGTCCTAGGACAGAGAAAAGATAAGAAACTTCATGTCATATACTACGCCAGTAGAACCTTAGATCCTGCACAAATGAACTACGCCACAACAGAGAAGGAACTCTTAGCTGTGGTATTCGCGTTAGATAAATTTCGATCCTACTTAGTAGGAGCGAAAATCATAATCTATACCGACCATGCCGCTATTAGATACCTATTAACCAAAAAGGATGCCAAACCAAGACTCCTTAGATGGATCCTACTCTTGCAAGAGTTCGACCTTGAACTTAAGGACAAAAGAGGCACCGGAAATGTGGTTGCTGATCACTTATCAAGAATGGAAGGAAATAAACCTGACGAAGTTCCCATTAATGATGATTTCCCATATGAGCGACTCATAGCCCAGTTAGACATCGCTTCGGTAACAGAAACTTTAAACAATACTCACACCGAAGTAGAAAGAACTGCCAAAGCATATATAGCAAACTCAACCGTACCTTGGTACGCTGATCTCGTTAACTACCTAGCCGCTAAGATATTACCGCCAGATCTAACTTACCAACAAAAGAAGAAGTTCTTCCACGACCTGAAACAATACTATTGGGATGAACCACTTCTTTTCAAAAGAGGAGCCGATAGTATATTTCGTCGTTGCGTCCCTGAAGAAGAAGTAGGAAGCATAATTTCTCATTGTCATGCTGCTCCTTATGGAGGACATGCAAGCACTTCCAAGACTTGTGCAAAGATCCTACAAGATGGTCTCTTTTGGCCAACCTTATGGAAAGACGTCCACATCGCTGTTAAGAACTGCGACCGGTGCCAACGCACTGGAAATATATCAAGACGCGATGAAATGCCTCAGAAAGGCATTTTGGAAGTCGAAGTCTTTGACGTGTGGGGAATCGACTTCATGGGACCATTTCCTTCTTCGTTTGGTAACAAATACATACTCGTCGCTGTTGACTACATATCGAAATGGATCGAGGCTGTTGCCGCTCCTACGAATGACACGCGAGTAGTAATCCGACTCTTTAAAAACATCATTTTCCCCAAATTCGGTATCCCTAGAGTAGTAATTAGCGATGGTGGCTCACATTTTATATCCAAAGTTCTTGAGAAACTTCTGTTAAAATATGGAGTTCACCACCGAGTAGCAAAACCTTACCATCCACAAACTAGTGGACAATTCGAAGTCTCAAATAGAGAAATTAAACAAATTTTAGAGAAGACTGTTGCTACATCTAGGAAAGATTGGTCCACTAAGCTACCTGAGGCACTTTGGGCTTATAGTACTGCCTTTAAAACACCCATTGGAACCACACCATTCAAATTGGTCTATGGAAAATCATGTCACCTGCCGGTCGAATTGGAACACAAGGCTTATTGGGAAATTAAGACCCTTAACTTTAATTATTCTGCCACCGGTGAAAAACGAATCTTAGATATTCATGAATTAGAAGAGCTTAGATTAGACGCTTATGAAAACGCCCGAATCTATAAAGAAAGAACGAAAAAATGGCACGATAAAAGAATATCGAGAAAGGAATTTAATGTAGGAGATATTGTGCTATTATTTAATTCTCGACTAAAACTCTTCCCAGGAAAACTTAGATCTAGGTGGTCCGGTCCCTTTGAAATTACAAAGGTACTGCCTAGTGGAGCCGTAGAAATCAAGAATAGATCTAACGAACCATTCATAGTCAATGGGCAACGATTGAAACACTACTATTTCATAGATAATAAAGAATATTCTAATTGCATGAAATTAGTAGAGGTTTCTCCTCATCGCACCGACTAGGTAACACTAGTATGGTGGAGCTTACGACTTTAAACAAAGCGCTTCGTGGGAGACAACCCACCGTGTTTATGTTTTCTTTATTTTTAATTTCCTTTATAGTTTTTTTATTTTTTTCTATTTTTCTTTCCTAAAATTTACTTCCTTTTCTCATTTTTATTCATGTTCTTCTTATTTTTCTCTTAATTTTTTTCTTTTTACTCAAAAGGCTTTGGGCCATCGCTGACTATTATCTCTATAATCTACTTAATTTTCAGGCTAATTTTCCTTTATTTAAGCTAGTGACTAACTTCGTTATGGCTAGAGTAGATTATATGAGTATCACGTTCAGAGGAGCAGGTCAGAGGAGGAGGTTTGAGGACTTAGTCAGTCGGGAGATGACACCCACCATTTATGATGATGATCGTGCTATGAATGCCTTAGGCATTAGAGAGAGTATGTTGTACTGGCTACACCAGATAGGTTGGGACGCTTCCCCCTATAGGAGGAGATTTAGTACCTTCCTTAGGATTACCCTGGAGTTCCTTAGTTCTTTGAACTATCTGCCTAACCACGGTTTAGGTTTTAACCGTGGCCTGATCCGATTTAGACTATTTGGTGTTGATTTCCGTTATACCCATAACGATTTTGCTAACCTCTTAGGTTTTCCTAGTGGCCCTGATACTTTCACTGTCACCCAAGAAGAACTTCTCCCGCACCGTGAGCTTGACTATTTCGGGGGAATTATAACTGGAAACTACCACTCTGAACTTGAGGATATGTACTATGAAAGCATCCATAACCCTGCTATTAGGTATTTCCATAAGATCCTAGCCCATACCTTGTTTGGAAAAGAGCAAACCATTTCCTTGGTATCCCGTGATGAGCTTTTCATTATGTTCTTCGCTTCACAAGGTCGTCCTGTAAATGCGTCTACCTTTATGGTAGCCAATTTCACTCGTATCATAGACACTCCTCACACACCTATCCTTATAGGAGGCCTAGTTACCATGATAGCCAATGCTGTAGGTATGCGTGAACCACTCCTAGGATTAAATCCCTATGGCGGTATTCGACCTATGAATATCCGTTTTTGTTTCAACACTCACCTAATAGGCAACCTTGGACCAATTGAGTTTGAATTGCTCATTAACCACAATAGTGTGCATCAGTTTGTCTTACCTAAACCTATCACGAGTGTGCACAACAGAAATAACTGGCTTTTTGACCTGAATCACCCACCTACACCACCCTCACCTGAAACACCTCAAATCTATGACATCCCTGCTGATTATGATCCTGAGACTCCTCCTCACTATTATAATGACCCTCCTCCTGATCATTCTATAGTTTCTCCTGACGCATCTCCTGCTGCTGCTCATTCTGCTGCTCCGGCTAATGCTGGACCTCAGCCTCCGCCTCCTGATTTTGTCACTGCTATTACTAATTTAGAGGCTCAGATTGAAGGCCTACGCGGCGAATTCGCTACTCTGCGTACTAATTTTCACGGCTTTATGGATATCATCACGGAACAGATGGACCATCTGTATCAGCATTTCTTTTCACCTAGACGCGGCTGAATCGTCTTTTCGAGTTTTTTTCACTCTCCGCACCTCGACGCTAACACAGTGGGGACACTGTCTGTTCTAAGTGTGGGGGAAGGAGATTTTATCAGCTTTATTTTTATCAGTTTTAACTTCAGTCAGTTTAATCTTTAGAAATTTCAGTATTTATTTCCAGCAAAATTTTTATTTCAGTTGGTAGTTTAATTATGGCATTTTGAAAACAACAACATTTCCATTAATTAATGCAATTCAGTTTTTATTTCGGTTTAATTGTTGGTTTCAATTTAATTTTAAGAGCTGCGAAGTGCAAGAATTTTTATCTGCAATTATACTATCTGTGTTGATTATTTTTATCTGTGCTAATGAATTTGAGCTGCTAATTTTAACTGTCATTTGGTGACATTTTGGTTCACTGTCTGCTAATTTTTCCACTGTCTGGCTGTTTAGTTTGGTACTAGATTTTGATATTGCTGTAACTTGGTTTTAATATTGGTTTGAATATCACTGCTATTTAGTTTGAATATTACTGGTAATTTTGAATTCTACTGCTGGTTGATTTTATGCTGTATTAATACATAATGCATAATAACAAATTGCAGGAGAATAGATTATGAGGATAAAAAGTATTAAGTGTTTTATCAGTTGGCAGTTTGTTTTTCATTTGCTACTGAATAATAGCATTGTGTTATTCAACACCATCATTGATATTATGCATTTAAACCATGCTATTGCTGCTATTGCTGTGAACTCTGAAAAGAATACTGAAAATGTTGAACAGCATTGCTGAGGCAATTTTTGTGAAAAATTTGAGAAAGGGGGCGCCCATACCTATCTAAGGGCCCCCGCCCTCTCTCTTTCTCTTGGCCACGAAGAACACAAATTTAGTGTTGGTAATATATGTGAGGGGGGCGCCCATAGTCATGTTGGGGCCCCCGCCCTCACTCTCTTTTCCCTCTCACGTGCCTTTCTTTCTCCCTTTCTTTATTTCTTCTCTTGTCTTTTCCACCTTTATTTTCTTTGACTCATTTGCTATTGCATGTATCTTGATTGGCTATTCAATGGGTAGTAATTATGGTACATGCACCACCTCTATTATTCACTCACTCCATCCAAAAATCTACACTCACATGAACCATTTTTCTGCTACCATCACAGGCTTTATTTCCATGCATGCATGCATTATTGGACCACACCTACTATTTTGGTCAACAATGCTATCAAATAATATCACATGCATGCACCACACATTTATTCCTTTCAACAAATATTTACTTCACATTAATTTCTTTTTCCTCATTTACTCTCCCACACGTTTTCTTTCTCTCTTCCCCACCCTTTAATTTTCACCCATCACTCCACCACTCACTCATTCTACTTTTCTCTACACTTCCTTCATCAATACAAATCTCAACCTTTCTCCTTCTTTTTCTTCATCCAACATACTTATAATTTCCATTAACCACCACCCCTTCATCTCCTTAAACTCCAAATCACTATATAAAATTCCTACACCTTCACATTCATTCTACCACGTCCTTTACCATCACAAAATTCTTATCCCTCAAATACTACCTTGTCAAACTAAATCACCATGAGCCAACTTCGAGCAAGGCAAGTTTGAACAACCAGACCATCATCACCTGACCTTTCAAGTATTTCCTTTTGAACCGACGACAATGGCGAGCAACGTGCGAAATATAAGAGCTTCTACCAACGTTCCGTTGTCACTACAAAATATGCGGATGTCAACTGCCTACACATATTAGGACTTCTTGAGAGTGTCCAATGGATGCTAAACAATGTGGGTCTATCCCATTTTTGCACCAGAAATGATCCGACTTATGAGCCCCTGGTGCTTGAATTCATGAGTTCCTTCAAATATGAGACTCCATCAGACGACCCATACACCTCAGGGACCGCCACGTTCAGAATGTTCAACCAAGAATATTCGTTGGAGCAAGACCGTCTTGCTGAATTACTACAATTCACACGAGGAGAAAATGCCTTCTGCAAGATTGATACACCTAGTGGTTCGTGGGAGGAAATAGGATTTAGGCTTTGGTTAAATTTATCTGGAGAAGGGACGGAAGGCTGGAAAGATCTTTATGCTTCACATATCCAAAACCCCGCCATCCGCTATTTCCATTGCATTCTAGCAAATACCATCTTTGGACGAACAAATAACCACAAAGTAAATCAAACCGACATGTTCTTTCTAATGTGTGTCCTTTAAAGCACACGAGTCAACGCCGCTCCATTCTTCCTTGACCACCAGCAAACTACTGCGCAGACGAAAGGATCCATTCCTTTCATATTTGGTGGTTTAATCACTTCAATAGCTATTGCCTTGGATCTGAATTACGAGCTAGCAACCATTTCCCACCTAGCCCTACCCGCACAAACTCTCGACCTCGCCTACTGCCGAGACTCTCACTTAGTCTCCCCAAGACCAGATGGTAGGTTTAATTTGGTTGTGAATAAGCGAAAAATTGAAAGTATCATTATCCCTTGTCCTGAAAAGATTGATGTGAGACAAATGGTCCGCTGGCGTTTTAACCTCGATGCACCTGCCCCTCCTGAAGGACAGGAACAAACTCCTGAAAACCCTCGTCCTTTCCCTCCTCCTCCGCTTAGACCGCTAATTACCATGAACTCCCTCTACGATGCCATCTTAGATCAAAATGTTTTAGCTATGCAAAGGCATAACGAGATGATGCAAATGTTTCAACGGTTCGAGAATCAGAATCACCAAGACCACCAACTGATGTCTACCCGCATAGGAAGACTAAATTCCGAGATGCAAGCTTTGTCTGTTCGTATGGATGATGTTCACAACTACACCCAACAAACTGACGAACAAACTAGCTCTGGTAGGCGTAGGAGGGTTAGAACAAGAGGGCGAGGAAGGACCAACGAACAAAATGAGGAGTAGAGTTTTTCTTCCTTTCTACCTTATTGCATTGAGGGCAATGCATGTTTTAAGTATGGGGGAAGATCTTTCCTTCTTTTTATTTCTTATTTTATTTTCCATGTCGCATAAATTTCCATTTCAATAAATAACTATGTTAATTAAATCGTACGTTTATAATTTTCCTACGCTTATTTAAATTCTCCAAATTCTTGAGCCATAACAAAATTTTTCACGCAATTAGATGCTTAACTCGACACGCCCGATAGTACGAAGATTACTTATTTTTAAAAAATATTAGGCACATGAGTAACAATTGAGACAATATTACTACTGTCTCGACACTCTTGAAACTCCGAGTTTGCAAAGACCGATTTGGGTACCTATTATACCAAAACCAAACTTTAGCTTCAAGTAACCCTGAGTAGTTTATCTAGCAGTCGGCACCGTCTTGAACACAAACTACGTAGAGAGTCGATGAATATAAGTGAATGATCCTTATAATATGTGAAAATAATATTATAGTAAATGTACTTACTAAGTTAGGTGATCCTTACCCGTTCATTTAGCCCAAAGGGTACAAAGCTTAAAATATTTATAAACTTATTGTTGGTTGGTTCGGAGTTATCTGGTACCGAACTTGGTAGGGAAAGCTAAGGTTTGATCCCCCACGACCCGCAATTGAGTAAAGAAAAGGAGTATACCACGTAATTGTGCCAGAACTCTATGGTGAAGGATCATAGTCACTAACCGACTACTCTACTATGTGCGTGTTAAGATAATGGGCTTAATGTGATTGCGCGCGAATGAAAATGGGTGAACTAAGCGAAAGGAATAAGGATGAGCTATAATAGCATGACTCGGATTGGCATGCATATGGGGAAGTTGTCTAGTGTCGTTACCGTATTTTTAGTGTTGAAATTGATCTCATAGTGTCTTGATGAAAAACTTGCCGTAACCAAGTATGACTCGAGTAATGAGTTTGCATTTAATTTATACTGTCCTACTGTTTTAAATAATTATTTGCTTGAGGACAAGCAAAGTTTCAAGTATAGGGGAGTTTGATAACGTGAAAATATAACGTATATTTGATTCCATTAACATAGATTATATCTGCATTTTAGATCATTTATATTATATTATTTCGATATTACGCTGGTATTTTCTCACTTTATTTCAGGTATTAAAATTATCCCGAGTTCGACTAAAAGAAGAAAATCATGACATTTTTCGAGGAATTGTCTGAAGAAGTGGAGAAAAATAAAAGACCGCATTTGAAAGCCCAAGACCCAAATAAGGAAAGTGGAAGAAGAAATATATATATATATATATATATATATATATATATATATATATATATATATATATATATATATATATATATATATATATATATATATATATATATATATATATATATGTGAGGGGGGGGGGGGCGCCCATACCACTTATGGGGCCCTCACTCCCACTCTTCATTCAACGTTTTGCCCAGAAAAAGGAAAAAGAAAATAAAGAAAATGAAAGAAGGAAGGGGGGCGCCCATAGCAATATTGGGGCCCTCACCCCCACTTAGTTGTTCCTCACGTGAAGTAAAAGAAGAAAGAAGCAAAGGGGGGCGCCCATAGTCATGTTGCCCCCCCCCACTCTCTAATTTAAGCCAAATTTTACAAGATGTGCAGATCACGTTTTCCACTTGCCCACAGTTTACCACTTGCCCAGGTTTTTCTCTCCACTCCGCAAGATTCTCCATCAAGTCCAAGTTACCAATTCTTCAACAAAAGAACCTACTGCTCCAGAATTTTCTCCATCAACCGTCCAAGTCTTCTATTATAAAAGGCAAAGAGGAACAGAAAGAGGGGTTCGGAGAATTTTACCCATTCAAGAGTAATAACCTAGTTTTCGTTTTCATTTTAATTTGCTGCAATTAGTTCCCAGATTTAAGTTTAATTTCCATTCCTGTTTCGAATTCTTGCACCGTTTAAGCACTTAATTTCTGCACCGGAAATTAAGTGCATTTGATTTTTATTTCAAGCTTCAGAATTTAGTATTAGATTTAGGAAATTTACTGTTCGTTTCAATGTTCCAGTTTCTGCATTTAGTCTGTATCCAAGAAGAACAAGTTTCTGCTACTTCAATTTAATTCCAGGTTTTTATTTATTTATATGCTTCTGTCATTAATATTCGTATCTGATATCATGCTTGAATATATGTCTGTTTATCGTCTTTATTCTGGAACTATTATTAATATTATGTCTGGCTAATTACTTTGTACCGGTGTGCTAACCATTAACCGGATGAATTAATAATCACTGATTGCATAAAACTATACTAAAATCATTTTCTGGTTCTGATTTCTAAATTAATTGTTAAAAAGGATTTCTTTTTACCATAGTAGAAATTCAGTTAAGGTACAAAACTAAGATAACGACAATTTGAGGTTTTTACCGGATAGTGGAAATCAAACATCAACTCTAAATACAACGAAAGCGCTTTAGAGTTGATTGTATTTTATTTAAGTTTCAAAAAGTATTTTCGGTTTGTGATAATTTAGCGAAAGCAAATATATTAGAACTGTCAGTATAATTAGAGTCAATAGACGCGAAGGCGTGAGGCGAAGATTTTTTATTTAAATAACTTATTCTGAAAATATTTTATGGATCGAATTATGCATAAGATTACTAACTCGATGGTCGATGAAAGCACACCGGTATTATTTCACAATCAATAACAAATCGATAGCCTTAGCTGCCATTAGCAACGAAAACCCGCATTATTTGACCCTCAGTCCTTGTGGGTTCGATAATCTTTTAAAACTTAACGACTAAGCTGTATACTTGCAGTGAAATCCCGATTGACTTATACAAAATCCCGACCATATAGCTCCGGTGCACCCAAAGATACATGCGTAAACCTCTCTCATGCAAAAGAGGTACACAAGAACCAGTGGAGGCCTAACTCAAGTGCGAACTGAAGGATAGAAAAACACTTAGAAAGGGGGGGTTTGAATAAGTGTAGTCTAAAAACTTGAACGATAAAAACAATTTGCACAGTTATATTTATCCTGGTTCGTTGTTAACTAAACTACTCTAGTCCACCCCCACGGAGTGATTTACCTCACCTGAGGATTTAATCCACTAATCGCAACAGATTACAATGGTTTTCCACTTAGCCCACGACTAAGTCTTCTAGAGTATCCTGATCACAACCTGATCACTCCAGGAACAAATGCTTAGACACAAGCTAAGACTTTCTTAGAGTATCCTGACCACCACGTGATCACTCTAATTACAACTGCTTAGACACAAGCTAAGACTTCCTAGAGTATCCTGATTAACACTTGATCACTCTAGTTACTTACAAATTAATGTAATCAATTCTAAGAGTATTACAATTGCTTCTGAAAAGCTATAATCATTACAGTGATATTTCTCTTAATGTTTAAGCTTAATCTCACTAATATATTACAACAGCAATGTAGTGAGCTTTGATGAAGATGAAGTTTCTGAGCTTTGAGTTGAACAGCGTTTCAGCAAGTTTTTCAGAATAAGTTCGTTCAGGATTGGTAACCTTGCTTCTCATCAGAACTTCATATTTATAGGCACTTGAGAAGATGACCGTTGGGAGCATTTAATGCTTTGCGTATTCCGTACAGCATTGCATTTAATGTTTCACGCTTTTGTCAACTACCTCGAGCCTTGTTCACGCTGTGTCTACTGACGTTGCCTTTAATAGCTTCTAACGTTCCTTTTGTCAGTCAGCGTAGCCTGCCACTTGTACTTGCTTCTGATCTGATGTTTGTGTGTACAACGTTTGAATATCATCAGAGTCAAACAACTTGGTGCATAGCACCTTCTTGTCTTCTGACCTTGAAGTGCTTCTGAGCGTGATACCATGAGAACTTCAGTGCTTCTGCTTCTGAACTCAAGTTCTTCTGATGCTTCCATAGACCCATGTTTTGATTCTGCTTGACCATCTTCTGATGTCTTGCCAGACCATGTTCTGATGTTGCATGCTGAACCTTCTGAGTTATAGCTTCTGAGCGCTGATTTGTGCATACTCTTTATATATTTCCTGAAAGGGAAATTGCAATGTATTAGAGTACCACATTATCTTACACAAAATTCATATCCTTGTTATCATCAAAACTAAGTATATTGATCAGAACAAATCTTGTTCTAACAATCTCCCCCTTTTTGATGATGACAAAAACATATATAAATGATATGAATTTGCGATCAGAAAGAGCAGACGGCTAAAGACAATTTACACAGCTATAACATAAGCATGTGAATATGTCTCCCCCTGAGATTAACAATCTCCCCCTGAGATGAATAATCTCCCCCTGAAATTAATACTAGAAGAATTTTATAAATAAAAGACTTCCCTGAGTATTTCAGTAGAGACGTTCACAGTGCTTGATCTTCAGAACATTCATGACTTCTAATTCTTGCTTCCATAGGACAGCTTCAGAACTTTGAATTTCTTTAGATCCTCAGAACATCCATAGCTTCTGATTCCTGCTTCCATCGGACAGCTTCAGAACTTGAATTTCTTTGATCTTCGGAATATTCACAGCTTCTGATTCCTGCTTCCATCGGACAGCTTTAGAGCTTGAATTTCTTCTTACATCACTTCATGCTAGATTGTATCAGAACATTGTTGAATGTACCAGAGCTTCATCAGAGCATCTCTACATCCTGAAATGTTACAGAACAAAACTAAATGACAAAAGTCAGCATGAATGAGTCAGAACATAGAATATGTTTCAGAACACATAATATGTATCAGAGCCATATAAAATGTATCAGATCCATATAAAGTGTATCAGAACAAATAGACATAATCTTTCAGATCATATTCTATCATCAGAATATCTGAACATCCTTCCTTCTTGCTTCTTGCTTCTGATTTTGAAGCTCCATAGCACTCAGCTTGCTTCAAGAATCCAAGAGCTTGATTCATCTTGTTGCTTCTTATGTTGATCCTTAAAGAGAATCTTCAATTCCTGCAACAACACAACTTAAAGCATAGAACTTTGCAAGTTCTGTTAGTAATGTGGGGCCTTTTTACCCGGTAACTGATAATATTAATCAGATCATTTATCACATTTTCTCCCCCTTTTTGTCATAACATCAAAAAGAATATAAAAGATTCAGATGTAGAAAACGACAAAGGAAAGAAACAGCATAATTTTTCATTGATTAAACAAACAGGATTACAAAAGATGTATGCAGAATAAGCAGATGCAACAAACAAAGAAAACTACAAGGACCAAAGACTAAGACCCTAGCCTAGACAAAATCTGCGCCAGTATGTCATGAATCCTGTCAGTGCTTGCAGTTTGCCTTGCCATGAAGGAGCGAAACTCTGCATTGGTTGCTTCTTGCGTGTCCAAACGAGAAGGTTCACCAGATGAAGAAGCGCCAGAACTTCTGCCAATAGGAACAGCAATCTCAGCAGGGCGATCTTCTGGAAGGTCTTCAGCTTCTGCACCTTCCATCTCAACATCTGAGTCTGACTCAGAAGCAGCCTCAGCATATTCTGGTTCGGGCAACTCAGAAGCTCCAACTTCCCACGCCTGAAGAATAGCTGCTAGGTTTGTTGGAGGAGTTGGACCAGCAACTTTTGCAGGATAAACAACTTCTGGAAAGACCATGTGAGGAGCGCTTTCAGAAGGGTTCATTCTGAACCAATTGAACAGCCATTGAAAATCTCCAGTCAGCACTAGATACCTTGGTCTCCATACCACGATGTCTCTGCAGGGATTTCCTTCTTCCATCTCATCTGCAGGTATCCTTTCTTCAAGAACTCTTCTGTTCCTGATGAGATGGTGATAGCTGCTTTCACCAACTTCCAAGAGAAAGACACGAGCACCAGTTGCTTCAGTCATAATCCTTCTCTGGACATCCGTAGCCCTAACCAGAAAATCCTGGCGAAAGGCTTCCCAGAGGTTGCAGGTAACATACTCATCCAAATGATTAAGGTGAGCAACACCCAGAATCTCCAACCAGCTATTTACATCTGAGTGTAAAAGCTCTAGATAAGCATGAGTGGTAGGTGTAGGAGGGTTGACAGTGAATCTGGAGTCAGGAAACACAAAACTGTAGGGGTTAGGTGTTCTGGTGGAAAAGGGTGTGAGAGCGGTGAGGAAATATCTGTGAGATGGGTTGAGGGGGAAGGGATATCAGATGGTGAAGATGGTGGTTCCAGAGAGGTGAATGAAGAGGAAGAGGTGGTGGAGGTCTGTGAAGAGGTAGGTGATTGAGGGATACCTTCAAGGGGTTGATACTCACGTCTAGAGTAGTTTCCAGACATCATAGCTTCAAAGGGATTCACCTTGAGAGGATCGTAGGTGATCCTTACCCTTTTTGGTTTGTTTTCAGGTTCATCAGTTGCCTTTCTCTTTTGTTTGCGATCAGTTTCTTGATTTGATGAGCTTGACGAAGGATTCATGGTGACTTTGCAGATAGTGAAAACCGCTAGGGTTTATGATATGAATACAAAGAGAGAGAGAGAGAGAGAAAAAGAAACTGAATGCAAGAGAGAGAAATATAAGAGGGAAATGAAACGTTTGAAGAGAATAAAAAGAAAAAGAAATAAACTGAAATGATGAATGGCATTTAATGTTACGTGACATGAGGAGAGAGAATTATGACAAATGAAGTGATTCGCACAGTTACCTAAGTAGGCGTCCCCTCAACTGCACGCATGCTTGTCCAGAAATAGTGAACACGTGTTTACCATCTAGAAAGCCAGTTACAGCTGTTTTACTTTTAAAGAGATTCTGAGTCAACTTAGACAATGAAGCGTTAGTAATAACAGAATCACTACTTCTAATTGATTACAATCAGAACTTCTTATAAGAAAAGTCCAATCACATTTCAGAAGATACTCATACATAAGATCTTCTCATCTTATCATTCTGGGAACAAGTCCATACTGATATTCTTCAGAATGAACTTAAACCTATCTTCAGCAAGGGGTTTTGTAAAGATATCAGCCCATTGATGGTCTGTATCCACAAAGTTTAAAGATATAACACCCTTCTGAACATAGTCCCTTATGAAATGATGTTTAATCTCAATATGTTTAGCTTTTGAATGTAAGATAGGATTCTTAGATAAACATATAGCAGAAGTATTATCACAGAAAATAGGAATGTTACTCTCATATATCTGTTAATCTTCTAGCTGACTTCTCATCCAGAGCATTTGTGTGCTACAACCAGCAGCAGCAACATATTCTGCTTCTGTTGTTGAGAGGGCAATAGTAGCTTGCTTCATGCTGTACCATGAGATCAGATGACTTCCAAGAAATTGACAACTTCCAGAAGTGCTCTTCCTTTCAATTCTATCTCCAGCATAGTCAGCATCACAGAATCCTACTAAGTTGTATTCTTTGGATCTTCTGTAAACTAAACCAACATTAGTAGTACCTTTCAGATACCTCAGAATTCTCTTAACAACAGTTAAATGAGATTCTCTCGGATCTGATTGGAATCTAGCACACAAGCAAACACTGAAGAGAATGTCAGGTCTAGAAGAAGTTAGGTATAGAAGAGAACCAATCATACCTCTGTACAACTTCTGATCTACCTTCTTACTTACCTCATCCTTACCTAGGACACATGTTGGATGCATAGGAGTTTTGGCTTCTTTACTTTCAGAAAGATTAAACTTCTTCAGAAGTTCTTTCACATACTTCGTTTGATGAACATAGGTTCCATCAGAAGCTTGGTTGATTTGAATCCCAAGGAAATACTTGAGTTCTCCCATCATGCTCATTTCAAATTCAGCCTGCATAGACTTAGCAAACTCCTTTCCAAGTGTAGCATTAGATGTTCCAAAGATGATATCATCAACATATATTTGACATATTAAAATCTCCTTTCTAAAGGTTTTACAAAAGAGAGTAGTGTCCACTTTTCCTCTAGTGAAACCATTTTCCAGAAGGAAAGAACTTAAACGTTCATACCAAGCTCTAGGAGCTTGCTTCAATCCGTATAATGATTTCTTTAATTTAAAAACATGATTTGGAGACTTGGAGTCTTCAAAACCAGGAGGTTGATGGACATAAACTTCTTCATCTATATAACCATTTAAGAAGGCACTCTTGACATCCATCTGATAAAGAGTGATGTTGTGTTGAGTGGCAAAAGAAATTAATAGACGAATAGATTCTAACCTGGCCACTGGTGCAAAGGTTTCTGTGTAGTCAATCCCTTCTTGCTGACTATAGCCCTGAGCAACCAGTCTGGCTTTGTTTCTTACCACTTCTCCCTTCTCGCTTAGCTTGTTTCTGAATACCCACTTAGTGCCGATGATGTTAAATCCTTTTGGTCTAGGAACCAAGTCCCATACGTCATTCCTTGTAAACTGATTGAGTTCTTCTTGCATGGCAATTATCCAGTCTGGATCTTCTAGAGCTTGATCAACAGAAGTTGGCTCGATCAAAGAAACAAGACCTAATTGACAGTCTGCATTGTTCTTAAGGAATGCCCTTGTTCTGATGGAATCGTCTTTCTTTCCAAGGATCACATCTTCTGAATGAGCTGAAGCAAGTCTAGGTGATCTTCTGACTGTTGGCTCTTCAGAAATCCTGAGATTCTCTAAAGATGCAGCAACTTGATCTTCTGATCCATTGCTTCTGAGACTGCCAGCTTCTGCAGCTTTGCTTCTTGGTTCTACTGCTTCTGATATATCAATTCAAAATCTGCAAAATTCTCAAACTGCTTTGGTTTTTCAAGACCAAGCTTATCATCAAACCTGATATTGATTGATTCTTCTACAATCAATGTTTCAGTATTGTATACTCTGTAGCCTTTAGAGCGTTCAGAATATCCAAGAAGGAAACACTTTTGTGCTTTAGAATCAAACTTACCAAGATGATCTTTAGTATTCAGAATAAAACATACACATCCAAAAGGATGAAAATATGAAATGTTGGGCTTTCTGTTCTTCCACAATTCATAAGGAGTCTTATTTAGAATAGGTCTGATAGAGATTCTATTATGAATGTAACATGCAGTGTTTATTGCTTCTGCCCAGAAATGCTTAGCCATATTGGTTTCATTGATCATGGTTCTGGCCATTTTTTGTAGAGTCCTATTCTTTCGCTCTACAACTCCATTTTGCTGTGGAGTTCTAGGACAAGAGAAATCATGGGCAATACCATTTTCTTTGAAGAACTCCTCAAAGAATCTGTTCTCAAATTCGCCACCATGATCACTTCTGACCTTTATGATTTTGCACTCTTTCTCAGATTGGATCTGAGTGCAGAATTCAAAGAACACTGAATGAGACTCATCCTTGTGTTTTAAGAACTTTACCCATGTCCAGCGGCTATAATCATCTACGATGACTAATCCATATTTCTTTCCTCTGACAGATGCTGTTTTGACTGGGCCAAACAGATCAATGTGCAAGAGTTCTAACGGCCTTGAGGTAGACACAACATTCTTAGACTTGAATGCAGGTTTGGAGAACTTGCCCTTCTGACATGCTTCACAAAGAGCATCTGATTTGTATTTCAGATTTGGGAGTCCTCTGACCAGATTTAGTTTGTTAATCTGAGAAATCTTTCTCAAACTAGCATGTCCTAATCTTCTGTGCCAGACCCATTGCTCTTCAGAAACAGACATAAGACAAGTCACCTTCTGCTTCTCAAGATCAGAAAGATCAATCTTATAAATGTTGTTCTTTCTCTTGCCTGTAAATAGGATTGAGCCATCCTTCTGACTTACAGCCTTGCAAGACCTTTGATTGAAGATTATATCATAACCATTGTCACTTAATTGACTTATGGACAATAAGTTATGCGTTAATCCTTTTACAAGAAGTACATTAGATATGGAAGGAGAGTTACCAAGACTTATGGTTCCAGAGCCAATGATTTTGCCCTTCTGATCTCCTCCAAACTTGACTTCTCCACCTGGTTTAAGCACCAGGTCTTGGAATGTAGACCTTCTTCCCGTCATGTGTCGCGAGCACCCAGAGTCCAGGTACCATGACATTTTGCTTTTTGTCCTCTTTGCCGCCAAGGATATCTGCAACAGAAATTATCTTCTCCTTAGGTACCCACAATTTCTTGGGTCCTTTCTTGTTAGTTCTCCTCATGTTCTGATTGAACTTGGGTTTAGCAAAATATTTAACAGGAGGAACAACATGATATTCTTTAGGTTTGTCAGCATGATATTTCTTAGGATGTGTTACATGCTTCTTGGAGTGAACAATATTAAAACTCTGTGTATGTGAAGTGAGTCTAATATCATGTGCATGACCATATTTGAACTGATCATACAATGGCTTGTATGTGATCTTCAGATCATCAATAGGTTCAAATTTATGTGAGGTATCACCCTCATAGCCAAAGCCAAACCTTCTGTTTCCAGAAACACCATATATCATAGAAGCAAGATGACTTCTGCCAATACTTCTAGATAAGAACTTTCTGAAGCTCGAGTCATATTCTTTCAGAATATGATTCATGCTAGGAATGGATTTTTCTGTTTCAGAAGGAGATCCAATATCTTTGGATAGATTTAAAAAAATTTCCTTCAGTTCAGAATTTTCCAATTCCAGCTTCTTAGTTTCAAATTCAAACTGCTTTTTCAGCTTTTTGTATTTGATACTAAGATGAGCCTTGAGTTCCAAAAGTTCTGTTAAACTGGAAACTAATTCTTCTCTAGATAGTTCAGAAAATACCTCTTCAGAATCTGATTCTGATGTAGATTCTGATCCATCATCTTCTGTAGCCATCAGCGCGAAGTTGGCTTGCTCTCCTTCAGAGTCTGATTCTGATTCAGAATCATCCCATGTTACCATAAGACCTTTCTTCTTATGAAACTTCTTCTTGGGATTCTCCTTCTGAAGTTTTGGACACTCGTTCTTGTAATGTCCAGGCTCATTGCACTCATAGCAGACAGCCTTCTTCTTGTCAGATCTTCTGTCACCAGAAGATTCTCCTCGTTCAAATCTCTTTGAACTTCTGAAGCCTCTGAACTTTCTTTGCTTGCTCTTCCAGAGTTGGTTTACCCTTCTGGAGATCATGGACAGTTCATCTTCTTCTTCAGATTCTGATTTTTCAGGATCTTCTTCTCTAGCCTGAAAAGCGTTAGTACATTTTTTAACATTTGATTTTAACGCAATAGACTTACCTTTCTTCTGAGGCTCGTTTGCATCCAGCTCTATTTCATGGCTTCTCAAGGCACTGATAAGCTCTTCCAAAGAAACTTCATTCAGATTCTTTGCAATCTTGAATGCTGTTACCATTGGACCCCATCTTTTGGGTAAGCTTATGATAATCTTCTTTACATGATCAGCCTTGGTGTAGCCTTTATCCAGAACTCTTAATCCAGCAGTTAGCGTTTGAAATCTTGAGAACATCTTCTCAATGTTTTCATCATCCTCCATCTTGAAGGCTTCATATTTCTGGATTAGAGCAAGAGCTTTAGTCTCCTTGACTTGAGCATTTCCCTCATGGGTCATTTTCAATGACTCATATATATCATAGGCAGTTTCCCTGTTAGATAACTTCTCATACTCAGCATGAGAGATAGCATTCAGCAAAACAGTACTACATTTATGATGATTCTTGAAAAGCTTCTTCTGATCATCATCCATTTCTTGCCTTGTAAGCCTTACGCCACTAGCTTTCACTGGATGTTTGTAACCATCCATCAGAAGATCCCATAGTTCACCATCTAGACCAAGAAAGTAACTTTCCAGTTTATCTTTCCAGTATTCAAAGTTTTCACCATCAAATACTGGTGGTCTAGTATAACCATTGTTACCATTGTATTGCTCAGCAGAGCCAGATGTAGATGCAGGTGGGTCTGTTGGAATTTCACCAGCCATCTTTTACTGAAGCGTTTTTCTCTTCCTGAATCTTTTCTAAACACGGTTAAGTGATTGCACCTTAGAACCGGCACTCTGATGCCAATTGAAGGATAGAAAAACACTTAGAAAGGGGGGTTTGAATAAGTGTAGTCTAAAAACTTGAACGATAAAAACAATTTGCACAGTTATTTTTATCCTGGTTCGTTGTTAACTAAACTACTCCAGTCCACCCCCATGGAGTGATTTACCTCACCTGAGGATTTAATCCACTAATCGCAACAGATTACAATGGTTTTCCACTTAGCCCACGACTATGTCTTCTAGAGTATCCTGATCACAACCTGATCACTCCAGGAACAAATGCTTAGACACAAGCTAAGACTTTCTTAGAGTATCCTGACCACCACGTGATCACTCTAATTACAACTGCTTAGACACAAGCTAAGACTTCCTAGAGTATCCTGATCAACACTTGATCACTCTAGTTACTTACAAATTAATGTAATCAATTCTAAGAGTATTACAATTGCTTCTGAAAAGCTATAATCACTACAGTGATATTTCTCTTAATGTTTAAGCTTAATCTCACTAATATATTACAACAACAATGTAGTGAGCTTTGATGAAGATGAAGTTTCTGAGCTTTGAGTTGAACAACATTTCAGCATGTTTTTCAGAATAAGTTCGTTCAGGATTGGTAACCTTGCTTCTCATCAGAACTTCATATTTATAGGCACTTGAGAAGATGACCGTTGGGAGCATTTAATGCTTTGCGTATTCCGTACAGCATTGCATTTAATGTTTCACGCTTTTGTCAACTACCTCAAGCCTTGTTCACGCTGTGTCTACTGACGTTGTCTTTAATAGCTTCTGACGTTCCTTTTGTCAGTCAGCGTAGCCTGCCACTTGTACTTGCTTCTGATCTGATGTTTGTGTGTACAACGTTTGAATATCATCAGAGTCAAACAGCTTGGTGCATAACATCTTCTTGTCTTCTGACCTTGAAGTGCTTATGAGCGTGATACCATGAGAACTTCAGTGCTTCTGCTTCTGAACTCAAGTTCTTCTGATGCTTCCATAGACCCATGTTCTGATTCTGCTTTGACCATCTTCTGATGTCTTGCCAGACCATGTTCTGATGTTGCATGCTGAACCTTCTGAGTTAAAGCTTCTGAGCGCTGATTTGTGCATACTCTTTATATATTTCCTGAAAGGGAAATTGCAATGTATTAGAGTACCACATTATCTTACACAAAATTCATATCCTTGTTATCATCAAAACTAAGAATATTGATCAGAACAAATCTTGTTCTAACACGAACTTCATTGACCAATCCCAAGCATGCACAAGGGAGGTCTACATGACTATGCCGCTCCTATCTTAAGTGTACTTGAATCCGGGTGTAGGATTCGTCCTTCATTTAATTCCCAAAACAGCCTTGAAAAATAAAGAAAACAAAGCAAACAATAGAAAACATTTAAGTGATCCTAAACTTTTAAGGTAACCCCTATTTTAATCAAAAATCCCCAGTGGAGTCGCCAGTTCTGTAATACGGTGAACTGACTTTATTGAAATGTCGCGGTAAGCAAGAGTCGCCACCGACTTTTATTTTATCCAAATTAACAGAAAGGCTAAAAGAACAGAAAAAAACCTTTTAAAAAGAAAACTGAGTTTGGGGGGTAATTTATACAAAGGGAAGGTGTAAGGCACCCTTTGCATCCATGGTTTTACATGGGCTCTTAATTGCTTTGCTCTTTTGAAACCAAAAGTTTAGAAATGTTGAAGAAGAGATAAGGACTTTAGCTCGTAAATGAGCGTAGCCTTATTGGAGTTTTTGAGAAAAGTGTAGAAAAAGGAATTTAAAGCAGAGCATGCAATTAAGGGAAAATTACCTTGATATTTGTAAAAGATTCCTTTAGCCTTTCAGGGCTATCCATACCATAGGAAGGTAGGAAGTCCTTTTATTGGAGGTTAAAGGGTCGTCGAGATTACCATTCGCCATAAGACTGTCCCTGCCATAGAAGGGCAGGTAGTCTAAGGGAAGGATCAGAATAGTCATTATTATTAGGCAACCAGAGGACACCTCAGCATTTCGTAGGCAACTACGAGGGACGAGATCATATAAGTGAATCGAAGGCATCATCATTGGGGACTTATGATCTGAATGAACTGAGGGCAACATTGCTGAGGCGTCCTCATATTCGAGGGACTTGACTAGTCTGCACTGAAAACAAAAGGCAACAAGGCAACAAGCAACAGGAAACAGGCAACAAGAGAGGATTACCATAAAAGGTGTGTGGGTGCACAATCACGTGATTAATTCAAATAATTATCTTGTAATTAGTTATTCTAAATTCAATTCGAGGTTGCACTCCCTAAATTACTAACCACGCAATAATAATAAAAATAGCAGTGTTAAGTGCCTTCAAGGCCACACAATACAGTCCAGGAGCAGTTACATAGTAAGCCATGGGGAAGGGGAGAAAAAGCAATAAAATAAAAACCCCAATAGAGCAATAAGCCTGACACAAGTAATAACTAAAAAAGGAAATAGAAAAGATGGGTTTTAGGGTTACCGAACATTTGAGCTTTGACCAGTTGGTTAACCCTAAAAATTGGAAAAGGAAAAATAAACAACAAGGGATTAGTGTAGGAGGAGTTCATTGACATTTGAAAGTAGGCAAGAATAAATAATATTTAAATAAGGATAAAATCAGGGACTTAGCTTTTTGATCTGATATGGCGCGTAGTCGGACGAACCCTGATGGTAACCTTGAAAAACTGCACAAAGAAAAAAGGAAAATTTTTCAGTGTAGGAATGATCTTCGTAAACCCTGATTAGGGCGCAGGTTAACTGTGATTAATAGAATAAATAAAAACCAGGTTAATTAACTATTGGTTTTCAACCTAATTAATTAAATCGGCGAAAACAAAATTTCGATTAAATTACTTACTCCTAATATGTATTTTTTATCAATTAATAAAAAATTTATAATTAATTAAATAAATTAAACAATTTGAATAAATTTAAATCAAATAAAACTATTAATTAAAATATTTTTATTTTTAATATATTATTTATTTTTATGAAAAAAAGAATTAAGAATGAATTTTTGTTAAAAAAGTATTTAAAAGGATTGTAAAAAAAACAATTTATAAATAAAATGAATAAACAAAAAACATTATGTTATATAATTAAAAAGAAAAAAAAATTAGAAAACTTAACTAATGATCCTGTGTGGTGAGATTCTGGGCGTCTAGGGTGGAGCATACTTCTTGGATCGCTTGATTGAATCTCCATGATGCTTGGACGGCTGTGATTGATCGGAACAGCATGCACACATGTGGCCTTGTAACTCTGGATCTGCAACTATGTTGTTAGTAAAAATAAAATAAAGGGAAGCGAGGAGGGTTGGGATCGAACCCCCTCTCCCTTGGTCACTGATAGTTTCCCTTGCCATGCGCGCTGGACATGTTAGCTGTTTATCATATGCTTCACAAATAATATATAAAAATATAACAACTATGAAATTTAAAACGCAAACGATTCGCGCCCAACACCCTTCTTCAACCTTTGAATTTCTGGAAATAGCAACGCTTTTGCCTACAGTTTCGTTCCGTTGTCGTAGCCCCTATCAAACATAACTAACGCAATACGCAATGGAAATTCAAAGTGAGGCCATGGATCAACTCGTTTCGACCTCACGAACACAATGGTGGCCCTGGTTCGGTCTAATTTCACCTCCAACGCAAAGCCCTAATTTTGGACCTTCACGACCTAACAATGGCATCTCACTATGTACGAATCAAATCTCAAATTAAACATACCAGAAACATTCCATACATCGTTATAAACCAGAATATATAATCAAATCTAATTAATTATGAGCGAATGAATGCAAACAAATTCAAAACTTTTAATGGCAAACCGTGGTTTAAGGGACGTGTTTCCTGATGCTTCAGGCCTTGGCTAAGATTGCAGAACGATCAGTGATGCTCTAAGAAGGTGTTTGGATCTCTCAATCTCTTTGAATCGGCCTCCAACTTTGAATTCGATTCCTCACTTTTCTTGAATAATTTTGAACTTGTATGGTGCTCTTTGACTGCAGAAAAATTGTCCCCTAGCATTTGATCATCCTTAGGTATATATAGAGACTGAATTAGGTCAATAAAACTTGAAAGAATCTTGTTGAATCTTAAATTGCAATTTGGAAAAATTTGATTCATGAAAGCTTCCAAATTTGGTCCAATCTTGATTCACTCTCTTCCAATTTCAATGTGCATGAAATTTGGTTGTTTTTTTGGAGTTAATATTGATTGGATTTGGTTATAAGTGAATTCCCAATCAAATCTTTGATTTCTATTTGATTTATTTGAATTTAATCACCCTTTTTAATGAATAAAAATTCATATAAAATCAAATAAATCTCAAAAATTCGTGGTAATTGGAATGGATGTCTTGGATAACTTGTGGAACAAGATTGGGCCAAAAAAGATTGGGTCCCTTTGCAAGAAAGTTCAATTTGAAGCCTTTTATTTCACATTTTTCCTTTTGAAATCGTCCAACTTTGACAAGGCATATCTCTATCAATTTTTAAGATATGGAAGATTTCTAGGACTTTTTGGAAACCTCAAGATGTCCTATACAAGCCACTTTGGAAGCTTTTTTTCATTTGAGGATTTTATCTTGATGATATGAGCTTTAACAAAAAACTGCTTTTTGTTGACTTTCAAAAAGGACCTATAATCTTTTGATCCATATCTCTCAAATGAAGCATTTTTAGACTTGACTTGTGAGAGACAAATTTGTAGAGAATTCAATTTCCTTCAAAATGAGCTTTGGATGAGAAATTTCTGATGTTCCATGTAGGAGTTATGGCTGGTCAAAGTTCAGTTGACTTTCTCCTATGAAAACCCTAATTTAGAAACTTTTGGTTTTATTGATTTATGGTCTTTTCTTGATGAATCATGATCAATACTTAATCAAATGGTTAATGATACTTCCAAATAAGGTTTTTGACAAAAAATCAGGAGTTTTGACTGTACTTTGACCACAGTTGACTTTTAGGTCAAACTAGTCGACTATTGACTATTTGAACTGTTATTTAAGCAATCTTGTGAATCTGAGCTTGAAAGTTGGCATGAGGATCCTTTGAATCATATAAGAGGCCATGGGATCCATTTGAGTTCTCAGAAACTGATTATACTTTAAGAAGATCAAAACCCTAGTTTGAGGATTGTTGTTTAGGAGAGAGACTGCATGCTTCCTTCTTGTATATCTTTGAGCATTTGAAAGTCAGATAGACTGAAATATGAGTAAATAGGATGGGCAAATTTTGGGGTATGACAGGAGGTATCTTTGCTTTGCTCATATAGAGGACTTTTTTAATCTATATTGAATAACTCTTCTAAAAAAATGTTTGACTACTGCATGTAACTTCCTTGGCTTTTAACCTTTGTAAATAAAGGATATATGATTTCTACATTTTCTATGTCTTTGATATTTCAGAATTGTGATTCGCATTGATTCATTTTGCTAATTGGCTGCTTATTTGTTGCTTTATATTCCATGCATTATATGAGTTGGGTTTCAGGAATTAGCTGTTGAGAATTGATATCAAGATTTTTCTGATAATGATAAATTGCAGATTCAAATTGTATAATTCATTCGTGATCTACGTTTAGTTTTTGCAAGGTTTTCTAAAATTTGTTATTGTCCTTTTCTCAACTTGGGAATCACGTGTCCAATCCAATAGAAGAAGAGCTTGAAAGCTGTATTAGCTTGGAAGGAAGGAAAATGGCTGCATTTTCAATATATTTCATCCATGTAAGTATTTTATGTTTTGTCGAGGAGCTGACATGTGATTATGCTCATATATTCTATTAGTATCTTTTTGTTTATAAAGCATATATAAATATAAATGAGGATGTTGATTTTATTTCAGATGTACAGTAAATAGATTGTAGAAATAACGAGGCTGCTCATTTTTTGACAACTTTGATTTTTGGATAAATCACGTAGATATAGAATTGACTCAGTGGTAAAAATATAAAGTGCAGAAACATTGTGTATTTGACATAAAGAAATCTACTTATGAAAATCATCTTGATGCTTGAACGAAATTGCATCATTGAGATAGATCTTGCTTGTGTCTTCCACTAAAAATTGGGAATGCACATGAATGCAATAAATGAAAAAAAGCCAAAATAAGAATAAATATAGAAGAAATGGTAATGGATTGAAATAAAGAGAACGATGATTGGAAAAACATTTAATATTTAGAGATATTTTAGAGATATTTTTCTAACCATTATATATATATATATATATATATATATATATATATATATATATATATATATATATATATATATATATATATATATATATATATATATATATATATATATATATATATATATATATATATATATATATATATATATATATATATATATATATATATATATATGGGGACGACTCAAGTGAGAATATTTAGTTATTATGAGAAATGAGAACAATCGGTTATAGTTCTTAGATTGTATTAAATGAAATTGGTGGTATAGATTTTATGTTACTTAAATAAACATGCCACCAACCATTATATTTGATTTTTGACTCTCAAATCTTAATATTAATTGAAGAATATTTTTTAGTAAAATTAAATAATATTTTCAATATGACATGTATAGTATTTATTTATTATATATATGCATTCTTTTTTGAAATATTTTAATATAATAAATACATAATTTTTCAAAAAAAAATTCCAATAAGAATTATATGAAAATCTATTCAATATAACATCTAGTTTTAATAATTGTTTTAAAACATTAAAAGGAGGCGTTACACAAAGATACAAATATTCAACTAAATTTTAATAAGAACCTATTAAGTTATTTTTGAAAAAATTCTTTACCAAATATATTGGGAAAAGAAAAATATATTGTTCAAATACATACATCGTTGAATTATTTTATAACAACATGTAATATAACTATCTATACATTAATATTTTATATTTAGAATATTTAAATTACAGATGTTATTAAAAAATAAATAAAATTACCAAATCAATCATATATTGAATATGCGTTATTTATAACTTTTTAAAAATATAATCTTCATAGCATTACATATATTTGGTAAAAAAAAAAAGAAGTAAAAAAGATACATTTTAAAAAACAGCTTTAAATGAAGTAAAACTTTATAAAGTTTCTTATAAATATTTTATTTAAATTCCTTATCTTTTTGCTAAACCTTATATATATAAATTTTATAAATAACAACTAAGAATATAAATTTCAAATGCAATACAGTCATTGATAGAGTTTAAATAATAATAATTTTTGTATAATAATTCTTGAAAAATATTGAGAAATAATTTGTTATAACCTTTTTTTAATATGACTTTTAAAACATTCAATATATTTTATAAATAAATATATTTTTTAAATATTAATTTTATAAAATTATATATATTTGGAATAGATTTTTATTACAAAAATTCATATACAAATATGTTTTATTAAAATTTAGTTTAAATAACTTATCTTTTTAAATAATATAATCTTACTATATTAAAATATTTCTGAAAAAGTTATAAATAAATAGTATGCATGTTATATTGAAAGAATTATTTAATTATATTAAATAGAGATTCTCCGATTAATATTAAGAATTTGAGAATAAGAAACAAATGTAATCGTTGTTTGCATGTTTATTTTAAGTCACATAAAATTTATACCATCAATTTTATTTAATACAATCTAAGGGCTATATCTAATTGGTCTCATTGCTCATAATAATCAATTGTTTTCACTTGAGTCGTATATATATATATATATATATATATATATATATATATATATATATATATATATATATATATATATATATATATATATATATATATATATATATATATATATATATATATATATATATATATATATATATATATATATACGGGATCAAATTACACCCTAAGAGTTACACCATGAGTTATACTCGCTCGTAACTTCATTTCTAATAAATATTTTTTAAAATCAACCGTTGCATTGAAACATCCTATCATATAGATCGTACTTATAAAATTTGAGATTAATCTATAATTATTTACTATGTCATTGAATTACATAAAAAAATAACGTTATATATGAAAGTTTATTTTAGCGTTAATATTTAAATATCTTGATGGTATAGTAAATAATTATAGATTAATTTCAAACTTTATATGTATGATCTATGTGATATTATGTTTCAATCTAACAGTTGATTTTAAAAAATATTTATTGGAAATGAAGTTACGAGATACTGTAATTCGTGGTGTAACTCTTCGGGTGTAATTTGATCCCTTTATATATATATATATATATATATATATATATATATATATATATATATATATATATATATATATATATATATATATATATATATATATATATATATATATATATATATATATATATATATATATATATATATATATATATATATATATATATATATATATATATATATATATATATATATATATTCAATATTTCTTTTAAAAATTTATTTTATAATTTAATTAGAACAAATATTTGAATTAAATAATGCCCATTTGAATCGGTTGAAACTTGAAGCCAAAATAAAAGATAAACTGAATCCCTATTTTGTTATTAATATTTGACTTTAAGCATAATTAGGGGTGGCAAAACGGGCGGTGGTCTGCCGGACCGGTCCGCACACCCGCTAAAAAATGACAGGTTGGGTAGGAATTTTAGGCCCGCGCCAACAAAACACATCCCGCTAAAACCGGCCGGCCGTCAAAGTTCGCCCCGCCAAAATCCGCCGCCCGCTAAAGCCCGCCTCACATATTCATTAAGCTCGTCTCGCCTTAAATTCACCTTTTTTTATAGTTAATTCTAGTAATTCAAATTTATTATTTTATACACTTATTTGTAAATATATGTAATATTTTTTAGGTAAAATTTATTTAAAAGATGCTTTATAAAAAATTATTCAAAAAAATAAGTGAAAAATTAAATTGAAAGGTAAAAAAAAGACTACTAATCTATTAAAAAATAAAATAAAAAAAATAAAAAAAATAAAAAATAGGCGGGACGGGGCAGACATGATTTTTATGTCTATTTCACTTGACGGACTTGCTTGTCCTGCTTGCTTTTTGGCAGGCTTAAGACGGAACGGACGCGACGCGTAATTGGCCGTCCGTTTTACCACTCCTAAACATAATGGAGATATGTTGGTTTGGCAAAAATTATTGTCTATTTTAAATTCGATGAATTTTGTCTAACTTGGTGCGTGCATGCACAAAATAAATGCTTATCATTGTATCTATTTAAATCGGGTGAATTTTGTCAAACTTATAAAAGTTCTTTGGGTAATTTTTTTTGCTAAGATGTTAGGAAATACAGACATATGTAAATGCAAGTAGCATTGTTACTTAAAATTTTTTATTGGAAGACTTCACGAAATACCACATGACACATCCGATTAGTTTTAGAAAAAAAAACCATAAATATTGAATTGGTTAGTTTCACACAAGAAAACAATCATAAATATTGTTATCAATTTACATTTGAGTACAATTATGTCGTACAAAATAATTTAAGTTAGAACCGTCTTTAAGGGCGTGCAAGGCAGACTACTGCACATGACCTCAAATTTTTCACAACAAACTTATAGCTAAATAAGGCCTCATAAAATATTTATAATGATTAAATTGTTGTCAAATAGGGCCTATATTTGTTTTTTCATGATTAACTACGACTAATCTACACAGTGCCTCCGAAAAAATTGAGACGGTTCTGATTTACACCATTGCAATACGTGTATTTAACTAATTACAAAAATTAAAAACTAAAGTTGTACTTAGAACTAACTTCAAAGATTAATTAAGAACTAACTCCATTTTGAGAACTTAAGAGCCCAAATTTTTTACTTGATTGCTATAATTTGTATCTGGACTATAATTGATCTAAGATTCTAATTGATTTTTTTCTCAATAATGACATGTGATACATGCAATACCATTAGCAACATGGAAGCAAAATCACACTCCATGTTAATTATTTAATCCTAATCATGTGTTTTCCATTCTCAAGTTGTCACCCCCACCATAAAAAAAGTTGCAGCTAATTAAATAAATATAATTTCTGTTGAAAGTTGATGATGCTAGCATCCTATTATTATGTTATAATTAATCATATCATTATAAAATGTCCCCACGACGTTGTGAAAATGCATGGCTAGCATATCTTGTCTCTTTGCAGAGTCGGTTCTTCTAATTTAATAAATTTAAAAAGAAGATCTTTATCATTAATAATAATTAGAAAAAATATCTAAGAAAAAAAAACTATGATATAATCAATAAATTAATATTCTTTCTTATCAAAATAGTTTCACATTACTCATTACTGGACAATCAATTGAGACTAAAACTATAGTATCACTATTCAAATCAATAAGATACATATTTAAAGAATAAACCTGCAAGAATTCTACCACATATTTTATCTCCGATTCAATTTGAAAGAGAAAATTTATTTTTTTATTTATTGAATAATGAATGTATTTAAACTGTATCATGTATCAGATATATTAATCATTCAATGAATATAAAAAATCAATTTTTTTTTTTTATAAATAAGATCAAAGATACGTAAATACAATAGCCTAGATTTGATGTCATCTGATCACATGCTTGCGCCCTCTCCAAAATTGTGAAAGTACTTGTACTCTATACAACTTCCAGTTAACTTCTTTTATCATACTATGTGAGTATGAATTAGTCACCATCCATAAGGGGCACAACAAATCAAGGAATGATCATAGTGTTCCCAAAAAATAAGACCAATAATTAAACACGACACAACTCATACTAAAACCTCATTGGCTTGTGGATTACAAAAGTATAAAAAGTTGAAAAGCTAAAGAAACATGATGATGGAAAGATCATAATTTTAGAACAGGACAAGACATTCCACAAGTCAAAGATGAGCTAAGATTTTGTTGTACGATATTAACCAACATAAAAGTTAGTTAGTATTTTTTGAACAACTAAACTTAAACAACTTTTGAAATGTGACATTTTAATTGCTAGCGCAGATTAAATATAAGGTCGATTATATTTTTCAGATGTTTAACATCTATATCGAGTTTGAAATTCGCCAATCACAAATATCAGTACCAATTAACTACTAATAATTTATCATTATACAAATTTAATCGAAACAAACTTGTTGAAATTAATCGATCAAATAATATAACTATAATCGTAGTAAATATTATATATATATATATATATATATATATATATATATATATATATATATATATATATATATATATATATATATATATATATATATATATATATATATATATATATATATTATATGATATAACAATGTTCAAGTCATTTCTCAGATCTTACAATTACAAATTACAAATAAAGTACTAATTCTTACTACCCCTTTCCTCTTAATTCCCTTTTCTTTTATTTGACTACACTACATTACACCTTCTTGAAGGATTTGAACTTAGTAGACATAATAAAAAGAAAATATAGAGGAATAAATATTACATCCGTCTCTGATTATAATACTCGTTTGCATAATACAAATGAGTAATTATAAAAAGGGACGGAGATTTAAGCAATGGATGTTGTTGTTGTGGATTAATTAATTAGAAATAGTAGTAGGTGTTGAGGTTTGTGATTCATGAGGTAGCAATGCAATAAGGCTCCCAAAAGAGAAAAGACCTTCTTGAATCCTTGCAATTCTTCAAATTATGAACCAAATAATCACCATTCTTTCCTTTAAGAACCAAAAGTTGTTGCTTCTCATTCGAAACACGGTTCATGTTCATGTTCTTCATCTCGCCTTTTGCAGACACAACAATCTTGTTACTCTTGCTGTCGTTGTTGTTGTAGTTGTCGTCGTTGTTGTTTTTCTCTTGATATCGGTCGAGTGGATAATTACCAAGTTTGGTTGATGTTGGTTTTGTGGTCCTCCAATAATGTTGATAAGAATTTAGATTGAATGAACCAGTTGCTGCATTTGGTGGTGAAGGAATCAATCTTGCAACTCTTGGCCTTGGTGGAAGTGATTTTACAATTTGACTAGCTTCCACTACTTGAACATCTTTGTTGTTATCCACTTCATGATTGAACTTCTTTGACCACTTTGGATTCTTATTCAATAGCCCAATTGTCTTATTCACCTTGTTGTTTTGGTTTGAGCCAATCCAATGAACACTACTTTTTATAGTAGTTTTCTCAAAAGACATCAAGGATCCTTTCCCTATCACACTCTCATATTCCTCATCAACTTCATCGCCGTCTTCTTTTTCTTCTTCGAGTCCTTCAAATTCTTCCTCCGACTCACCTACCTCGTCATTTTCAGCAATTTCCTCGTCTTGATTTGCGAAGGTGAGGACGAGTCGGCCACCTTGGCGTTGAACACAGAAGTTGTTCAACGAAGGAAGAGACACAGCTTCTAAAACCAACCTTCCGTTGTCGCGGTGCGGCCTCATCTGAAGAGAAGGCCCGTCTTGGCGAGAGAGTGAAGGAAGTGGTGGAGGGAAGGATCGCGGTGGTGACTTTTTATGAGTTGTAGTAACACCACTGTAATCGAGCCTTTCCACTTCCACCACTTCCTCTTCTTTTTCGTCCTCCATTTCTTTCTTGTCCTCTTCATGATCTTTCCGGGTCTGTTGTTGTTGATCCACAATATCTTCCGTCATAATTGAGGAAATCAATCCATCAGACCTAGTCTCGGATCTGGGACTCTCTGATGGTGGATAAGAGAACACCAAACCATCAGAGCCAGTCTCGGACCCGAGACTCTCAGTACAAATTTCAAGGCTCTTCCTAGACAAAGAGCTTTTCGTCCTCTTAGCGAGAGGATGAATGTAAGGTGGAAGTGACTTAGAGATTTCATCATTAGTCTTCAAAGACATGAGTGAACCCCAAGTATCAAACGAACCATCTTTCTGTTGCTCTTCCTTCTTGTTCTTCTGGATTGAACTCCATATCTGAAGCCTCTCTCTCTCAGCTTCATCTTCATCATCACCCAACTTAGCTTCTTTCAACACATCATCATCTTGTCCAAACAGATTCTCAGATGATGAAATCTTCTTGATGGTGTTAGAAGAACCATTCTGAGAAAGCCATTTCTTGGAAGACATGTCTGCTGAGAGAGTTCTTCTGAGAGAAGGTGGTGTGAAATTAGTGTCAGTGTTACAGTTCAAAATAGTGACTATTCCTTGCTTCTGATTGAGCACAGTGTCTTCTTCTATCTTCATGCTCATACAAATTGACATCTTCAATATAAATTGCACTTAGCTCGCTGCATAAACACATTACAAAAAAAAAATTCAATATTTTAAACACAAAACTCCAAAAAAGGAATTAACTAATTTTCATATTTTAATCTAACGGTCTATAATTGGCTTAATCATAGAGGTGGTTGTAGAGGATAAGTTTTGAAAAGAAAAAGAATTTCAAGTTACAAGAAAGAGTTGGATATAACATGCATGTGTATGTGCTTTGGAAAACACAAAATAAGTGAAATGAAATACTAAAATGTAGTCTGCACATCTTAACTTAACTAACAGAAGTCGAATATATATGTTATCAGCAGAGTTAGAACTCTGGTATTTACAGTTGTATACGTGAGTTTCTAGTGATCATTACTATTTCGACTTTAAAAGAACTAAAATGTAATGATTACCTTGAAGTTGCAAAGCACAGTAACAGACAGAGGTCTCAAGATAGAGACCACTGAGTTGTGAGAATGAGATAATGAAGAATGTAATGAGAGGAATGGTTTGTAGTGAATTGATGATGGGAAGGCAGGATGGGGGAGAATGAGGGTATTTGTAGGGTGCAAAAAGTAATAAAGAACCATGTTCACTGGACCCCACCATGATAATAACCATCTTTATTATTGCTCTACAGTTTTTTGTTTTTTTGTTTTTTATTTTATTTTTTTTAAGTAAAAGAATTTGTTGTTATTACAAGTATTGTTTATAGACACATGTTTTTGATGGATACGAATTTATTTTGGTAAAGATGTTATCCATACCAAGGATTTATTGATGGTGGATTTTAATTTGGTAATATAGATTTTTTTTCAATAAACTATATTGTTTGCATTGGAAAATTGGATAATTTTTAAAATAAATTTTTCAATAATTTTATTAAATAACATTCATGGTCACGTTGCAGTTGCGTTGCGATCTTATAAAGACTTTCAAGAATTCTGTCTATACAAGTGTTGCGATATTGACAGCAGTCATCACGATGGTGAATACAATATGTGTATAATACCATTTGTCGTGGCCGTTTCTACAGTAACAATAAAACACCGTTTCTTTGGTGTAATTGATCTTGTATTTACAAGAGACGTGTCTTGTAATTTTCCCTTATTTCTTGAGGGGTTTCCACGTAACAATTATGTGTTTAGTTTCTACTTTCTCATCTCTTGTTTTAGCTGTGTGATACTATTTTGTTACTACGGTACCTGACAGTGGTATCGATCCATATATGTTAATGGTCATTGTTCTGCTGCAGCATACTGGTAACGTACTGATATGGCAAAAAGATTCTTATTATGTTCTAAGGTTGCAACATAGGCAGATTTTCCATATCAGTAAAGAGTTATTCTTGTTATTGGAAAGAGTGGTAGGGTAAAAGTGCATGTTTAGGAAAATTTTGGCTAGGAAAGACAGTGTATCTATTAATGACCCACCACTATTTTATTTGAACTTGCCTATTGTATCTTTTACATATTACAACCACTGTTATAAATTATAATATACAATACTATTCATTTGAAAAATTGTATAAGCTGGTTAAGTTGACAGATTATTTGATGGAAAACCATGGTAATGAAATTTGAGATAATGGGAGAAATATTTCTCCATGGAAATTGAAGATAAGGAAAATTTTGTGAAAATATATTTGCATAGACACAATAGAAGGAAAACCTATAGATATCACTAATGAAAGGTGGAAATAAATGGATGACACTCTTGTTGCTAGTTAGTAATGGATGATTTAGTATTGTCTAGAGTTGTTGAAAAAAAATACAGCATATGAGATGTAAGCAGCTTTGATAAAATTGTTCAAGGGCAAATCCTTTCACAGCATAATATTATTAGAGAGAAAATTCTATACTCTTCCAATCCGCTTCATTCAATAACATGAATGTGACTTTACTAGCAATCTATCACTAAAGCCTTAGTCTAAGTGTTATGTGAATATCTAATATCTTTTCTTCGTAGTTTAAGAGTGAACTTATATTTGGATATTTGTGGTTCTTGTTGGATATGTGGTAGCACTAGAATAAAGAAGGTGTGGATGAAGATCGTACTTGAAAATTTAAAGTGTGTGAATTTCACACTAACCCTTAGGATCAATTATAGTATATTGGATGCAATTGAGATTAACGACGAATTCTCTTTTAAATATTTTGAATTCCTTAATGTGAATTGCACAAATACACTAAGAGTGTGTTTGGATGGGGTAATTAAAATTTTTAAAGGAATTTAAAATTCAAATGATTCAATTGAAATCCATTCATTTTTAAATCATTTTGTTTGGATGGAGTATTAAGATAGTTCATTGTTAGATTATTGGGGCAATTTTTTTTATAAAATTTAAAATTTTGGACCAAATTAAAAATTGAAAAGTAGGGACCAATTTGCAATTTTTAAAAATTTGAAGGACCAAATTGTAAATTTTAAAAATTATTAAGGACCAATTTGTAATTTTTTGGGGTCAATTTCATAATTTTGGAAAATATGAGGACCAATTTGCAAAATTTGAAGAAATAATAGTAACAACTACATTCTATGGAGTATGAGAGAAATTTCAAATTCTTTAGTTTTTGGTGTCATTTCAAAATGATTAAATTTAGGCTTAAATGCACTTGTCCATGTAAGTTAGCGAGTTTTTGATTTTTCATCCCTGTGAGTTTTTTCTTTTGATCTGAGTCCCTATATCTTACTTTTTGCTTGCGGTTTAGTCCCTAAAGCCAAAATCCGCAGGAAAATCTGCAGGTTTCCTACAGATTTCCCTGCAGATTTTGATTTTAGGGACTAAAACGAATTCGAAAGTGAAATATAGGGACTCAGATAAAAAAAACTTACAAGGATGAAAATCAAAAACTCGCTAACTTACAGGGACCAAAAGTGCATTTAAACCTTAAATTTAACTTAGATAAAATACTCCATAAATTTCCATCATTTTAACAATTCTTCATTTTTGTATCCAAACAATAAATTCGGTATTAATCACAAACAAGAATACAAACACATCTTTACCCCTTTAAGCAAGCAAGAGGTAAAACGTTCCAATAGTGAAAGTTACAAGCCGAAGAAGAAACGTTAACTGTCCTAAACCATTTCCAAGAACTAAGGATAATAGCACTATAACATTCATCAAAATTGAAAAACCTTTGAACAATATAGCGTTTCTCATAACCCATAAGTCCTACCAAACCGCAAGCCAAATGATCCCAACAGTTAATTTTTCGTCTTTTGCCTTAATTTTATCAACGTGTTTAAAAAAACACCGCAACTCCTCATTCAAAAATTTACCCGTAATCCCTAACCAACTTCCAATTTTGCTCCATATGCTCCTTGTATAAGTACAAGAATCAAAAAGATGATTGGAATCTTCCAAGACTTTCAAACAAAAGACGCAACTACACTCCCTTTCATCTACCAAAATGCCTCTCATCTTCAATTGTTGTCGTGTCGGTAACCTTCCCAAAATAAACCTCCACGCAAAAATACTAATTTTAGATGGAACTTTCATCTCCCACATAAAACTTAGCTTTTTTAGAATACCTGGTGGCAGCCTCCCCTGGACAGAATCGTGCTTTCGAAATTTAGAACACTCTAAGCGTAACTTTTGATAACTCGTTACAGAAAAATGTTTAATATACTTCACTCATGCATTAATGAAGTAAAAGATGATTTTATAATAATTGAAATGGTGAAAAATGGATGTGTATATTTCTATTTTCGTGTGTATTTTCTGATTTTCAAGTGCCTCTACTTATAGAGAAGTTCATGTTACTTGATGAAAAGAAATATCTTTTGAATAAAATTATACATCTAAACCTATGATTGGTTATACTGTTTAGCATTCAAATTTACACCCAAATGATATGTTATTTCAGTTGGCAAGGGAGACGCCCATTCACCCGCGTCCCCACTTCATTCTCGTATAAGTAGACTATATCAGAAATGCACTCATAATTAAGCATTACAGCAAACATATGCTACATGTCTATTAAGAGGAAAACCTCATCTTACCACATTTATTCTTTTGATCCAAGTACTTTTAACCCTCAGGATGTATCTTATGTCAAGTACTTCAATCACTCTAATAATGTACTTTCACCATTGAACTTAAGACTTGATGTTAGTCAAATGTGAGTTAAGTTCCAATCACTGGTGATTAATTAGATATGGGCTTGTATCACATCCCTACACGATACAATCAACATCATATCCTTATCAATCATTTTGTCAAATAATTGCAAGATATTTCTATTTTATTAATTTTGAATACACACATAGATATATCTTTTATTTATTCTTAATAGCTTAACCAATTATCACAAAATCACGACAATGTAGCCATTGGATTACTTTGTATCTCGTACTATTATTTTAAATTATTCTACGTTTTTTATTAAACCATTTGATAACAAGAAATACGATTTAAAGTTTCACTTTTTTTATCAATAAGCACAATACATATTTGGGTTAATACAATAAACATGTAAATCAACCACAATAAACATGATTATCAAATTTCTCTATTTAAGACAATAATGATCATATACTTTATCATATATTCAACCATGTAAATCATAAACACATGTCAAGACTAAATCTAAATAGTTAGAATTAAATATCATTTATATGCCATAGAAAACACACATGCATACTTTGTACACTTTGAAATTTATTATACAACTATCAATCGTCATTCTTTAAATAAGATTGAATTTTAAGTCACAACACTTAGATTTAATAAATAAAGAAAACAATATTTTCTATTTTAAAGATAAATTAAATGAAATTAGTTCAAAACATATTAAACTTATTTTATGTTTATTTATTTATGCAACAAATATTTAGTAAAGAAAAATTAAATACTTTATGATCAATATTTATGAAAATATTAGCAAATAAATTTCATATTCAATTTTTATGTTAATAAATACAAATTCACTTTCATATAAATATACCAGACAATAAATTATACAAACCAAATAAATCTATTTCTGCACACATCTGGTCAATCAGGTTTTGGATATCAATCAAAGCCTCACCTATATCAGTGGGGCACGCAGTGATGTTGATTCGAATGATTAGTTTTTTTATCCCAAAGGAAGCAGTGAAGTCTTTCTTCAGGACTTCGAACAAGTCAACATCGAAGACAACTTTCTTCACTTGTTTGAGAAGATCATTGTAGGAGGTTTCGTTGCCGCTAACACCAGAATGGGTAGAAGTTTTAGAAAAGCTTTTTTTAGAAGAAGACTCCTTTAGAGCAATCATTAGTTTGACCTATTGGAGAGGATCACTTGCTTTGAGGGCAGTTTTTTCTTCTTTAGTGAGGGGTAATACTGGTGCCTGACTTGAGATTGGTCGAACGTTTGCTGGATCAAGGTTTGATTCTTCAGTTGCATTAGGATTCGACTCTTTATTTTCAGGACTTTGTTTTGTTTCCTCGTCCATATCCTCATCTTCATGAAAATACTTCTCAATCTCATCAGAGTATTGTTCATCATCTTCGACGTAGTCTTCAAAGAACTGAGCCTTTTTTGGATGAGAATTACTAATGTTATCATCATATTCTTCATCTTCCTCCATTGCCTCATTGCCAGCTTGAGCAGACTTATTTTGAGCATCTTCACCAGGAGAGGAGTTTTTCTGTTCTCCTTGAACATCACCTCCTCCAGGGTGTTGAATCCCAGTTGAAGACCCCTTGTTCTGGACCACACCACTAGATATGGGAGGGGGCAAAGGAATCTCAGTGCTTGGAGGATCATCTTGATTAGCAGAAGAGTCAGGTGGAGTATTTGGTTTATCCTACAAAAAGGGAAAAACATTAGATTGAGAATCGAAATCATTTAATAAGGAACTAATCATTAAGACAAAAGTGTACCTTGTGATCATCAGGATTAGAAGCATTGCTTCCAATATGCTCTAGAATCAAAACCCCAGAAGGTTGAGGTCCAGCTTCTTTTTGAGGAGGAAGAATCTTCACTTCAATATCTTTCTGGCTAGTAGCTTGATACGAGGCATCTGTCGACGCCATATTCTTATTTTTCTTCTTAGTTTTGAGGGGATTAGGATGAATTTCAGTGTCATCATCTTCAATAACCATTGCTGCATCTTCATCAAGGGCATTTCGTTTCTTAGGTGTGGGGGGAGGTAAGTCACTGCCCTGGAAAATGAACATGTTATAGTCAGAAGAAGTTTCGAAAGATAAAAGAGAATAGTGTGGTCTAATACCTTTGAACCCTTCGACACTTTCTCTGGAGAAACAACCTTTGTAGAAGGGGCACCATAGCTAGAAGAGGTTATTGGTTTTGATGTAGTAGTCGAAGTAGTCTTAGACACAGGCTTCTCCTTTTTAACTGCCCTTCTCTCAATAGCTGAAAGGAGAATACATGCCGAGTTAGTTAAAAGAGTTGTGTTTTAAGAAAGAAAAGGAAGTAAATCCAGGAATTCCTTCGACTCTACACCTTCACATGTCGGAGATGTAATTCTCACTGAAGACAAGTCATAGTGGAGGAAACCTTTGAAAATGTCCAGAGTATGCTTAGTCGAAGTTGCCCTCTTGGCACGTTTTTGGGAATCATTTTTCAATTCATTAAAAATATTTCCACAAGTAAACCAATATGGGTAAGGTGTAGAAAATGCCAAGGCAAAACCAGCATTAGGCAGCTTTGGAAACTTGGGTGGTTGAAGTTCGGAAGCTAAATCATACCTGAGTTCAAGTTTTACAGATCGAGGAATTTTTAATTTTGGAAGTGATTTAATGAATTTCTCTTTTAAAGTATGTGCTGCCTCATGAACTGTTCGACTAAGCTGAGTAGGATCATAGACAGTTTCAAAGTAATCCTGGAACACTTTGATTTCTTCACACTGTGTTGTCTTACCTTTGTACACATTTTCCTGCACAAGTGAGAATGCTTTCATTAGTGTCGAACATGTTGTTCGAATAGAAGTTTGTCCACCAGGTGTAAAAACCATTGGTTGTGTAGAAAGCAGGTTGAAAAGGAATAAGACCGAATTCGGAAAAAGTAGCATGATATTCATGGTGTTTTGCAATATCTCGAACAACATAATCTACTCCTGCAAAGCAAATCTCACGCTTTCGAGTAAAAAGAGGTTCAGGGATAAGTTGGCATAACCCAAATTATCGAGAGACAAAGTTAGGTTGATAGGCCAACAGGCAAACATAACTCTTCATTGGCAAGATTCTAGAAACCAGCAACCTGGGTAAAAGGAATGCACGCCATATGTCTTCGATCTCAGTGTTTACATCCTTCACGGCATCCTCAATTGACGAAGTGAACCAGGTTGGACCATGAGTCCGAATGGCGAAAGGGGCCATAGAAGAAGTGAACTTCTGACGCTTCGAAAACATCAATATATATATATATATATATATTTGGTGAGACAGGTCTGAATATTCTCCATGTCATCATTGGGAGTCAAATGCAGAAGTCTAATTCCTTCGATACCCCGTTTGGCAATCTTAGGGTCTTTTTCGTTTATAGTGAAAGAGGTTCTAAGGGAAGGCTCAAATGTGGCATTTAGTCATGACTGAAGAAGCCAATAGGGTCCATACAAAAGTAAGTTGGTACTAGCTTCATACTCCTCGAGTTTCGTGGTGGTAGAACCTAGACTTTCATACAGACTAGCTAGAAGCAGCTCACTTATGCAGACCTTTCGACCAACATGTAACTAGTTGGCTAAAGTCAGAAATCTTCTAGCTACTTGTAAATACTTACAACAAAAAATGAATTTTGTTAGCCATTGAACCCAGAGAGCTATGTGTTCAACATCAGAAATGTCCTCCCCTTCGACATGGTAGAGGTTAATGTAAGCACTAAAGGAAGCATTTTTGACATTAAATTCAATAGTGTTGTCAGAGTTAAGGTAAGCATAAAAGGTTTCCCCAGTAGGAGGGAGTCCAGTTATTCCAGCTATGTCGAAGAAGGTTGGGGTTATCATCCCACAAGGAAGATGGAAGGTGTTATAAGTACTATCCTAGAAATAAAGGGATGCTAGCAACAAAGGCTGACAATAACTAAAGCCTAGTTTCGACATCTGAATTAAGTCAAAAATCCCTAAATCTTTCCAGGCTTGGATTTTCTTCTTTTCAACTTTAGTAAGCCAGGATAAGTAAGACTTGTCCAAAGTTGGACGTGATCGAAAATGCCTAAAATTTTCAGTGATACAATCTAATTGGAAAGCTTTTCTCTCTACTCGGGGTTTCAAGTTACCTTTAGCAGTTTTATCCTTAGAGGATTGACTAGGTTTCTTAACTGAATCTTCAAGGTTTTCTTTAGGGGGATCAGTTTTGTTCACTATGGGTTTTGTGACATGATAAGTTGGAAAGAACTCTACATACTTCTCTAAATGTCCTGCAACAATTAAAGGTCCTAAGAATCCTAGGTTTTTTTCCAGAAAATAGAGAAGGGATTAGTACCTGGAAAGCATAAATTGCTTTGTGTTCTTGAGTAAGTTTGGGAGGCGTTATGAACTCTTGATTCCCAACAGTAACGAGCTTGCTAGTTGGAACGTTTTGAGAAGACGAACCTTTGGAAGTTCTTGTTCCCTTGCTCTTGGATTTTTTCTGTTTGTTTGGTGACATTGTTGCAGAAGTTGAAGTTTTAATGGAGTTTTTTGTGGGGAGAAAGAGGAGCGTGAGTGAACAAGAAGATGTTTTCTGGATTTTTGCTGAAAGAAAAAATGGAAAAAAATGAAGAAAATGGTGTTTATAGTGAAGAGTGAAGGCAAAGGGCAGTTACACCTTACTATAGTAGTGGGACATGTGTTTGGATCCTTAAGGAGAAGGTAGGGAGTTTGTCAAATCAATCACCTTGGAAGTTGATACTAATGATGAGTAACTGCTGCACGCACGTCTTGAATAGACGTTTTCAAAAAGCATATCATAGTTCCTTATGACGTCATGGCCTGAAGGCTATTGAAAGGTCTTTGGGTCGAAATTTAGTAATTACAAGAAATGTCCATTTCTACATTTATTCGAAATAGACATTTATTGGGGGCAATTTTTTAACTGGACATTTCAACCCTTGATCGAAGAAGATTTAAGAATATCATATTCTAGATGAATTAGCCTGAAGGGTGGCTTCATATAAGCTATTTCTTTTTTGGATTCATTCTTGTGAAGACTTAATATGTCGAAGTGAAGTATAAGATCAAGTGCATGATTGAAATATTTTTAGAATATTGGAGAAGTATGCTTCGACAACTATGTTGGATGATTTCAAAAGCTTCGAGCGGGAAAGTCTGAAATTCGAATTTGCTTCTTTTCGCCAGAAAGACGCGTGGTGTCATTAGAAGATCTTGTTATTTGAAATGTCAAACGTGGCGCACATCTGTGTAGAGACCGTTAGGGTCGAGCTATTATAAATAGGAGTCTTAGATGTTAAGATTGGTGTGTTTTGCAGTTTATACAAAAAATCACTCAAATACTCGAAGTACCGGAGCGACAGAAAATAGTCTGTTGATTATGTATGTATGAAAACACCATTGTTTTCTTTACTTTAAATTTATTTACAATGTCACTAAGACTAGTCTTTCGTCATTTATTTTTCTTTACTTTAACCCAGAACCTTTTACATTTCTGTTGAACCTTTACTTTTCAGCCCTTTACAATTCCTGCAAACCTTTAAATTCATCCTTTACATTTTACTCAGTATTTGTAGTCGAAGGCTTTGTCTTTGCACTTAGATAATATTAGTTTCCTTTACAAAGAAATCTTGTTTATCTTGACAAATCAAAATAATGTTCACTTATAAAATAAACTTAGAGAAGACTAAAACATTAAGACACATGTCCTAGGATCAATCTAGTCGATCCTGTAAGTTACCAAACTATAGAGTTTGGAAGACTAGCGGTTGTTTGTCAAAAGTCACTGGTATGGAAATTCCGCTGCATGGTATCTCTTTCAAACCTGGTTCTTTTCAGCATTTGGGTTTGATCTCCTCAGAAACTGCATTCATGATGCGGTATGAACATTGGTGGATCAGTTAAAGGAGCCAACGTTACTTGAGTTTTAGGTCTCAAGTCCACTCATAAAGGCACTTTAGCTTGACTGACTAGTTGCTTCTTCAAGTAGCATGAAGAAAGATTGAAACCATTCAGGCTGGTCTCAACGTGAGTCTTCATATCTCTTGTCTCCTTTCAGGAAATAACACTGAATCTGGCTATTCGAAGGATAACTGGGCCGTCTAGATTAGAGCAGCTCGGAGGATGATATAATATCCACAACACCAAGTTGAGATGTATGGAAGGAACTGATGCTCTATGACATGTTAGAACATTACATCAGCAAGTATGAAGCTACTGGTTGAAGAACATATGTTTTGGGTGCTAAACAAAATGTTGTGATTATTTTTGTTTGGAACCTACTCCTGACCTGTAAGAGGAGACATCTGATGTGTATAAGTTGATCAGGATACAATCAACAGTCTATCTACCTCTGTGTCAGTTTATTTCTGGCCAAGGTGTGTGGATGTACAATAGTCGAGCTCTTGAGAAGAACTCATAAAGGTATCTCCACTGAAGCCCTTATGTAGAATGAGCTCATAACTGAAGGAATCTTTGGATCAAAGAAACCAGGTGGATGGAATATTCATCTCTAAAATCAAAGGATATGGATTTTCCAGTGGCTTCATGAACAAGGTTCTTATTAGTTGGATTCACTTATGTGGTATTCTCGCATAATGAATAAGTGGTAGTGCAAGAAATATCATGGAACCTTGTGTTGTGGAGAGGTAGATTCCTTCTAAACAATCTACTACTATTCAGAGGAGGTGACTCAGACTGGTGTGTGTCTTGTCTCAGTCTACTAAGATCTCTAAAGAGGTGCGAGACACAATGTCTTAACATCATGGTTCTGAGGATTTATTTTCCTCAAAAATTTGCTGCAGATGTGATTATTCAACAGAACAGAGGTTGTCTACTCAAACTTAATTCTCTAATTAAGTCTATGAGAACATTGAAATCTTGTTGTGTTGATAAATGGTTCCTGTCACAAAGGATCATCTGATGTATTAAAGTGTCAACCCTAATATGAGGGTTGATAGGTGTCTGCAAAACTGGAGTATCGTCTTGGATAAATAAATCAGTCTCTCTCTAGAGAAAGGGGGAGTAGTAGTTCCAGTCATCTTATAGAAGGAATCTCTTTTATAGGTACAAAAGGTTATTAGTTGCCCAATAATCACAAAGTCAGAACTCGAGGATGATCACTAGGAGACCGTGTGAAGTCTCTAGGGAACATACTGCAATAGTGTGGAGGTGTATGTTGCGAGAGCTTGTTTTTGATTCAACTTGAGTAGAACAAAGTACAGAAAACTGTCAACAAAGTATCAACTACACTCAGATGAGCAAGGTATGCCGAAAGGATAAATACTCTGTTGGGAGCTGAGGATTTATCAATTGAATATGCCTATGCCTGAGACTAAGACCTTTGAAGTGAAGTTATTCATGTCCTAAATGATGTCTTGACATCATGATAGGTGTTGATATTTGAAGACTCTGATCAATAGTATGATGATTTGGCATTTCGTGACTACTTTTCTTAACCTCACTACTTTGGGTACTTTCTGTTGGATGCACAAACAGAGGAAAGGAGTTCTACAAGGTAACTTGCATAGGTAGGTGGTTGTATCTACTCTTCTTGCGAGAAGCTGATTCAATGTAGTTCTCATTTACATCAGAATGGCATCAATTACTCGTGGCAAGGGGAGAGAATATCCTGTTCTTGGTCTCTAGATGTGGAATGCTGTTAGCTGGAAATTTCGACCCTTGATCGAAGAACATTTAAGAATATCATATTCTAGATGAATTAGCCTGAAGAGTGGCTTCATAGAAGCTATTTCTTTTTTTAGATTCATTCTTGTGAAGATTTAATATGTCGAATTGAAGTATAAGATCAAGTGCATGATTGAAATATTTTTAGAATATTGGAGAAGTATGCTTCGACAGCTATGTTGGATGATTTCAAAAGCTTCAAGCGAGAAAGTTTGAAATTCGAATCCGCTTCTTTTCGCCAGAAAGGCGTGTGGTGTCATGAGAAGATCTTGTTATTTGAAATATCAAACGTGGCGCACATCTGTGTAGAGACCGTTAGGGTCGAATTATTATAAATAGGAGTCTTAGGTGTTAAGATTGGCGTGTTTTACAGTGTATACACTCAAATACTCGAAGTACCGGAGCGAGAGAAAAGAGTCTGTTGATTATGTATGTATTAAAACACCATTGTTTTCTTTACTCTAAAGTTATTTACAATTTCTCTAAGACTAGTCGTTCGTAATTTATTTTTCTTTACTTTAACCCAGAACCTTTTACATTTTTGTCGAACCTTTACTTTTCAGCACTTTACAATTCCTGAGAACCTTTAAATTCATCCTTTACATTTTACTCATTATTTATACTCGAAGGCTTTATCTTTGCACTTAGATTATATTAGTTTCCTTTTAAAAGAAATCCTGTTTATCTTGACAAATCAGAATCATGTTCACTTATAAAATGAACTTAGAGAGGACTAAAACATTAAGACACGTGTCCTAGGATCAATCTAGTCGATCTTGTAAGTTACCAAATTACAGTGTTTGGAAGACTTGCAGTTTTTTGTCAGAAATCACTGGTAAACAAATCGGCACGCCCAGTGGGACGGTGTCGAAAGTTTAAGAATTCATAAGTTTTCATTTATTAGTTATTATTGTCCTTTTAAGTGAAAATATACCAAAGTGTTGTACAAACCTTAGGAGTGGGAAGACTACTAGCAGTTCACAACCAATACCTAAAAGAAAGTATACTAAAAGAATGGTTAATACTACCAATCAGGACCAAGGAGGATAAAATCCTCCACAAGGATCAGGTACGGTCGTAGCGAGTTCGACTAATGATTCGACCACTATGCCTAGTTCTCAGGCCATACCCACATCCATAGGATCTATGGCCACAAATAGTTCTCAGGCCATACCTACATTTACAGGTTCTATGTCCATAAATAGTTCTCAAGCCATACCCACATCCACATGATCTATGGCTACAAATAGTTCTATTCCATTGTCCACAGGAACTGTGCCCACAATTAGTTTAACCACTGTGCCTCCTTTTTTAAGTACAACAGATATTCCATCAGGTACTCAAGGTGGTCCTGTTTTGACATATCTTGGAAACCAGGCACAACCTACAACCCCTAGGCCACCTGGGTTTGAAAATTTCAGGCCTTGGAGGGAGCAACCTTATGGAATGCCAACCTCTTATATGTCAGGATTACATAATGGCACATCCACATATACGCAGCATAATATGGCCACTTTTACAAAATGCTGGCTCTATGGGTCGAAGTGCCCAAAACAAGGTCTGTTGAACCAATTGCCTATGTTAATAACTAATAATCAGGCAGCGTTTAAGCAACAAATGGACGCTAGTAACCATGATATGGTTGGAGTTCTTGCTCGCGAAATGAACACTATATTCTCCCCTTTGATCCAAAATGTCAATAGGACTAATAAAGAGAATATCCAATCCTATCAGCAATTGTCAGCGCAAATGGCGCGCATAGCAGATTTCTTTAGGGCTCCCCAACCACCTCGTCAACGTAGGCAAAACCATGTAGAAATTCAGGAAGAGGAACCAATCATTAATCAAGTTCGACCACCCAGACAAAATTCTGTCGAAAGAGACATGGGGGACAGGTTAGAACAACAGGAGGTTCGACAACAGGTTCCTGACGAATAACCTAGGAGGATAGTAATGGTTAATAAAGATCAAAATGCAGATGAAGTAGTCCATAGAGTCAGACAAGATAACATGATGGTAAAAAACAATTTAACTACCATGATTGAAAGAATCATGGCCCAAAATGGCATGAACAATAGGCTTCGATGGCCAAATTACACATCTCCTTTGGCAGATTATATCCCACAAATTGAGTTACCAAGAGGTTGTAAAATCCCCAAATTCACAAAGTTCTTAGGGGATACTAGTGAATCAACTGTCGAACATATAGCCAGGTATTTAACCGAAGCAGGAGATTTGGCGAATAGTGAAAACTTAAGGATAAAATATTTCCCTAGTTCATTAACAAAGAATGCATTCACATGGTTCACTATGTTGCCACCAAATTCTATAGATGCATGGCCTCGTCTTGAAAGGTTGTTCCATGAACAATTTTACATGGGGAAGACTAAAATAAGTCTTAAGGAATTGGCCAACATTAAAAGAAAGTTTATCGAACCTATAGATAATTATTTGAATAGGTTCCGTTTATTAAAATCTAGATGTTTTACAGTAGTACCTGAACATGAACTAGTCGAAATGACCGCAGGATGGCTAGATTACTCTATTAGAAAGAAATTAGATACCCAATATCTAAGGGATATGGCCCAACTAGCAGATAGAGTTCGACAGGTCGAACGATTAAAAGCTGGGAAGGCCAGAGCAAATAAGAGTCATAAAAAAGAAAGGGTAGCCTATGTCAAAGTCGAAGAAGAGGAACTAGGAACGTTCAATGACTCATATGATTTTGAGGAGTTTGAAGTAGATTTGGCTGAATTAAAAGAGGCACCTCTATACTCTTGCAAAATGCTTACACCATCAAATGGAAGGAACCCTGTCGAAGTAGAAAAGAATGATAAATTCCCTAAGAACACATACACATTTGATGTCACCAAATGTGATGAGATCTTTGATTTATTGGTAAAAGATGACCAAATGATAGTGCCTCCTAACACTAAGATTCCTTTGTTAGAACAATGAAAGAAACGAGGTTTATGTAAATATCATGGTTTTCTTGGCCATAAAACCTCACAATGTTTTTCTTTTCAGGGATCTTATTCAGAATGCTATTAAAGATGGACATTTGAAGTTTGGTGACAAAGTCAAAGGCCATTTGAAGGTCGACAGTGATCCCCTTCATGTTGCAGACACTAACTATACTGAACCTGTGGAGAACAACATGGTAGATATGGTTGAAGTCAAAGACAATGAAGCCAGGAAAGTGGAAGGGATTGTCTCAACTGGAAAGCAGGCTACTGAAAGCCTACCTAACAATGTTGCCTTCAACACTTCTGTTGAAGGTTTTGCTACCGTTAGTGAATCAGAATTAATTCAAAAATGACTCAGCCTAGTTTTGAACCCCCAACCTTTAGATACCAAACAACGCCCTTTATCACTAAACCTACTAAGTTGCCTATACATTCAATAGCAATATATAACTTTCTAATAATATTTTGGAAATCACTTACATATTCAAGTCCCTTTACTCTTGCTTTATTAATTTTGGGTGTTGTGGTCATTATGCCATAATTTTTATTATCTCAGTTGTCTTCTTGTCTGAGAGTGTGTACCTTCTATCCAAATTGTTCCACGAGTTCTAGCTAAGTCAGCAAAGCTAAATTTAATTTCATGATCCAAGAAGAGCCGACGCACGAACTTGTCACCCTTCCATAATGGTGAATTCAACCGACATGATTCAAAATCAACCTGAAATCACCCATGTCACTTTGAGTGTTCTCCATGGGCTTAGTGTGTTCTAGTCTTAAAGAGCTGAGGTCAATTGGTGTTAGGTGGGCCTGAGCTATTACAAATATACCAATCCAGTTATTAAAGCATGATGCATGTAGGGACAAAATGATTAAGTAAGAAATACAAGCGGTTGTAGTCCCTCAAACAAAGACATATATAGAAAGAAAGTGATTTATAGTGTAGGCTTATTGCACTACCTTAAAGCATAATGCCTGTAAGGATGAAACAATTAAGTAAGAAACACGACCGATTATAGTCCCTCAAACATAAATTATATATATATATATATATATATATATAGGGAGCATATCAAGTGAGAGCATTTTTAAATGAGAGATGAGAGGAAGAAATATCAACCATTGGATTCATCAAGAGAGAGAATGTTACTACATTAATGAGGCTATTAATTTCTCTCTCTTGATAAATCTAATGGTTGATATTTCTTCCTCTCATCTCTCATTTAAAAATGCTCTCACTTGATATGCTCCCTATATATATATATATATATATATATATATATATATATATATATATATATATATATATATATATATATATATATATATATAAGACATATCAAATGAGAACTGAGAACTTTTAATAATAATTATTGGATTTATATTAATGATTCAAATTTACCTTTGATTTTAAATACATATTAAATAAATATCTTAATCACTTGACCATTGAATAAATATTTCAAAATTTGAAGTATATTTGAGTCATTAGTTTAAATCTTATGGTTATTTGAACCTTTGAACCTTGATTGTATGATCGTGTGTGCCTTTGTATGCTTTTGATTGTGATTAATGCATATACCATGCATTCATGCATCCATGAAAAGCATTCTTTACAAATGGTCTTCAAGGGACTTAGAGCTTTTCTTTGTAAACATCACAGATACCATGGACCAAAAGAGAAATAGTAACAAATACACATTCAAGAATCCTAATGTGAAAGAATTGAAAGAGCCAGCGTATTGTGTTCCTAATCCGGACAACTTTAGAAACTGTTATGAGAGATTGATATCTATCATGAAGACTTAAATGGAGAAGGGAATTCTTGAGACTCTTGTGAGTTTTATGACCCTGTTTATCATTGTTTCACTTTTCCAGATTATCAACTTATGCCTACTTTGGAGGAGTATTCGTATTGGGTTGGTTTGCCAGTTTCAAACGTGATACCGTTCAGTGGTTTAGAGAAAGCTCCTGGAATTGATGAGATAGCAGAGCTCCTTCATTTGAAGATATCAGATGTAAAGGCAAATATCACTGAAAAAGGAGGACTTATAGGGTTGACTTATAAGTTTTTGATTGGGAAGGCAAATTTTATAGTTATTAAAGCATGATGCATGTAGGGACAAAATGATTAAGTAAGAAATACAAGCGGTTGTAGTCCCTCAAACAAAGACATATAGAAAGAAAGTGATTTATAGTGTAGGCTTCTTGCACTACCTTAAAGCATAATGCCTGTAAGGATGAAACAATTAAGTAAGAAACACGACCGATTATAGTCCCTCAAACATAAATGTATAGAGAAAGAAAGTGATTTATAGTGTAGGCTTCTTGCACTACCTTATCTTCTATTGTCTCACTTTTTTTATATTTACAATTTATTTATAGACTTTTGTGGATTTTTTTATGGAAAAATTATATATATGTCAAATGGGCAGCATTAACTAACCAAAGATCCCTAACTCCAAGCCCCAATTTTCTCTTAGATTTGCACACATCGTCTTAAATCACCCAAGGAATCTTAGACTTGTTCTCCTCCCAAGGATCTTTCTTTGTAACTTCACATTCTTCTTCCATACCTTCACATGCATTTTTAAAAATGATAAGAAGAATATATGAATTGGGTTAAGCACCGAGTTCAGAAAAACCACTCTATCACACAAACTCATGTATCTATGCTTCTAGGAGTTAAGTCTTTTTTTAAAGATGGAAACCAAAGGATCCCAAGTAGACTGAATGCGAGCTTTTACCCCTACCGATATTTTAAGATACTTAAAAGGAACAGAGGATATCTCACAATAAAAAAAGTCCCCTGCTAAAGACAAAAGTCAGGATCCATATTAACCCCAAAAAGACTACTCTTAAAGAAATTAACACGAAGACCTGAGGACCTCTTTAAACCTTTCTAGATAACCTTAATATGCCACAAATTATCCAGAAAAGATCAACCACCTAAAGAGTGTCATTGGTAAAATAAAGTTGAGACATTACCAAGCCAAAATTACCAACTCTAAACCCATAATAAGTTATCTTAAAATATTCATATCAACTAGTATAATTATTAAAATATCTTGGAATATTAGTTTAGGCTTTGAATATGTGATTAATTAAAAAACATGTTTTCTCTATTTATTACTATGATTTTTTGCGGTTTAATTATTCACTCATTTGGTGGTTTGTGTTTGGTTTATACAAAGACGCAATTGTTATATATAGTCATTTTGAGAATTTGTGTTATTATTATTTTTTAGGTTAAGTAATATAGTAGTTGAAATTCACTTTTTAAATATAAATAAATAAGATGTTGGAGGTTCGAACTCGAGCATCTCCATTTGATATTCTTGCACACGGTCTTATTTTTTAATAAACAAATTGTATTAATAAAGTATAAAAGGTAAAATTGCCCGCAATAAATTATAATGTTATCTCATATTAAGATAATTGCTAGAGAATATAATTTATCTATTGTGTTTTATTTAATTTTGAACTAAGTTGTGTTGTGTAAATATATTAGTCAAAATATTTTATTTTGCAAGCTTTGGTTATGAGAAGAAAGCTCCATCTTATATAAATATCATTGGTAAAAATCATCTTTATGTACTTAAAAAATCGATTATTATAGGATTGAGAATAATATTAAAATAATCAAGAGGAGCATAAGGTGATATCATTACTAGAAGAAATACTAATAAGACAATGACAAGAAAAAATAAGTCCACTAATTTTCACCATAACCCTAATCAACCAATTAGTAAAAGCAAGGAATGCCATGCACATATAACCAACAATAATATTATCAACAATAGGTGAGACATAAAAACAGATTTATTGGCTGAAATATGGCTTAAGAAGGAAGCAAAAGAATCAACTTTGTAAGAAGAGGATATATATGATTGGCGGCTAAAAAACACACAACACAATCTCATACCCTTAATCACAAGGAATATAATATATAATGTATGTGGAAACAAATGAAAACGCGTAGTAAAATTGATTTTGAGGACCCCTTTTGGATACAAACCTCACCTTATTTGTCTCTCTCACTATTCATAGTTTTGCATTTGTGCGTGTGAAATGTCATGTTGTTTGTACACATATAGGGCCATTTACATCCACTACTTGGTGCATGCTAAAAAGGTAACGATGTTGATGATCAATACAAAAGGAGATTAAGTATAGTACAGAATAATTAATATACTATATATACTATACTATACTATATACCTAATGGTATTAACATATTTTGGTTATGATGTTGATCAAATTTTTATGTTTCATTATCAACAAATATTTTTATTTTTATCAAATTTTTCTTAATGGTTTTGTCACAAAAATGAGGAATGTAAATATGATTGAGATGCCTTTTGTCTGCCTATATAAATTTTAAAGCAACACCACTCAAACCTACAAAGCTTATCTACTACGTTCAACGCTATAGGCTATGAAACTTCTTAATTTATTATTACTATTATTTATTAATTTGAACAAAAAATGGTCGACTTGCAGAGTGCCAAGGCAGATGCCACTCCCAAGATATTTACATCATGGCAACTGGCATGCACCACTAGGTATATGTGCATGAGTTACTTTTTGTTACACCAGCTTCATTTCGTGGCTCATTTTTTTTGGTTCAAATTCGATTCCATCATTCTAAATTATCGACTTAACTATCTATCTATATAGCTTTTTTATTTTACGATATTTATTTCCTTTCATTGAGATATTTCATGATATTATTTTAACTATTTTATGCTCTTGTAGCATATATTATTAGTTGAGAGACGTAAAGTGAAATTTGTTACTAATTCAACCTTTCTCAAATTAAGGATTTTGTTGTAATGAGAAGAAGAAATTGTGTGCTAAATAAATGTGTATAGTTAAGAATTAAAAATATTATTTGAGTTTTATATAATTTTTTATTTATTTTTCAAATGTGTTTAAGGCATGGATAATCTTTTTAGAGTTTAATTTGTCCTAAGTTTATGTTTTTTAAATCTTAAATAATAAAGAAAAAGAAAATATATTTTGAGATTGCAGAAATCGGAAATTAGTTTGAAAGTCAAGTCGACGGTGATGCAATAGTGGGTCTGAGTCTAGCAGACGATTCAATGTGTTGGAGCATGGGTTCAATTTTCACGTTTCGTATGTATTGCACTTTGTTGTTTTTTATTCGCGAATTTGTTCGTCAATAAATTATGTTTTGGACTTGCTATGGATCTGTTGGGTTTCAAATATTTTTTTTAAATCAAATAAATGATATATTAATTCAAAAAACATAGAAAGTACACTGGCGACCTCAAGGGTCCAGCCTTCCTGAAGGACTTACATCATCAAACGGGCCATATAAGTTCTAAGTTTAAGCTTTCCCCACCCTCGATACACTATATTATCAATAATGTTGTCACCTATTTTTGTTCTATCACAGTCTGTCCCAAAACTCACACAATTCCTATAAATCCAAACCCCATACACAGTTTCAGCCAAGGCTAATTTTAGCAACTCTGCTCTTATAGACTTTCCTCTGCAGTTTTGAATCATCCAGCCCAGTTCCTCATTCCAAGGTTTAGGATCATGGTTTATGTTAATCCAGTTTAACACCTGCCTCCATATCCTGCTAGTCTCGCAGCACTCAAACAACAAATGATCAATGGTTTCCTCATTCATACAAAAATAACACAAGGAATGATCAACTAATCCAAACCGATACAATCTGCTCCTAGTGGCTAACTTACCATGACAGGCCATCCAAAGCATGAATAGAGCTCGAGGTCTCGCAGTATTTCCACACAACAATCTGTACCAAGCAACAGGAGTGTCATCTTTGCTAATCTGTTTGTAGACAACTCTGGTGTTAAAGTGTTGCATTTGAGTCCATCCTTGCACTTCCTTGACATTATATTTTTGTCTTAATATAGCTTTGAAAATCCAAGAATACTGTACTTTTTCCTCCATGAGCATGATGTCTGTTCCTTCAGATAGTAGCTACTAATCCATCTCACCCATAAATTGTCTTTCTTATTACTGAGATTCCATAAAAGTTTAAGCATAACAATGTTATTGCAAACCTGCAGATCCAGGACATTAAACCCACCATACTTGCGAGGCTTGCATACTCTCTGCCATGCCACTGGACTTTTCCTCTTGATATTTGCTCCACCTGTCCAAACAAAGGATCTACACACAACATTTATGTGGTGAATAACCTGCTTAGGTAGTGGCAGACACTGTAGCCAGTAACTAGCAGCAGCAAAACATACACTTTTCACTAATTGGATTTTTCTAGCATAGCTTAAGAGCTTGCTGCTTCAATGGGTGATCCTTGCAACAATCTTATTGATGAGAGGCATATAATTTTGAATTTCCAGTCTTTTGCTAGTCATAGGAACCCCTAGGTACTTGAATGGTAGTTCTTCTTCTTAGAAGGTGGTCAAATCCTTGATTTGCTTCCTGATAGTACTATCCACTCCTCCAAAGAACACTCTACACTTTCTTGGGTTCACCACTAAGCCTGTGGAGTCAGAACATTGCTGCAACACTTTTATCATCATCCCAACAGACTGTGTATCACCCCTGGAGAACATCAGCACATCATCAGCAAAAGCAATATGGGTCACTTTCACATCTTTGCATCTACTATGATACTTAAACACATGATTCCTCTGTATTTTATACAAAAGCCGGTGTAAGTATTCCATCATTATGACAAAGAGGAGAGGGGACTATGGATCCCCTTGCCTTATTCCACGTTTAGCTTGCATGATTTTAGCATAGATACCATTGACATTGAACCTATAGGATACAATCCTCACAGTGAGCATAATCCACTTTATAAATTGGTGAGGAAGACCAATTTCTCTCATGATTATCTCTAAGGCTCCCCAATCCACCATGTCATAAGCTTTTTGTAGATCTAACTGCATCATACACCTAGGAGTCCCTCCCTTCCTAGAATAGCCTCTTAGTAACTCATATGTGAGAAGTATATGATTATGTATATTTTGTTTTGGGACAAATGCAGCCTGGCTCTTACTTATGACACTCCCAATAACTCTTGCAAGTCTGCCAGACAGAATTCTGGATATAATCTTATACAATGTAGAGCATCCAGCTATGGGCATGTAATCCTTGATAGTTCTAGCTTCATCAGTCTTTGGAATCAGGGTTACAATAGTGCAATTTGCAGCTCTATATATCCTCTCATTTTCAAAGAATTCTCTAACTGCACCCATCACATCTTGTTTGATGACCTGCCAACTAGCCTTAAAGAATTTAGCACCAAATCCATCAACCCCCGGGGCTTTCAAATCACCTATACCCTTAAAAGCATCCTCTACCTCCTTCTCATTGATAGGCATAATCAACATTTGTCTTTGTTTAAAATTTAGCTGCGTCCCTTCTCTCATAGCAACAATATCAACATGGGTGATATTTCTGGATGCAGTTCCCATCAAGATCTCATAAAACGACATCACAGTCTGCTCAATCTCAATTTGAGTGGTAATCACATTCCCATCCTCCCCATACAGAAGTTGCAAACCTTTGGCTACATGTTTTACTTTTAAGGAAGCATGAAAATATGAATTATTTCCATCCCTCAATTTGAGCCACTCTATCTTGGTTTTTTGCTTTAACACTTTTTCTTCTAGTTCAGTCAGATATAACAGTTTAGCATTACATTCTTGAACCTTAAGGATTTTATCTCTATCCATAAGTGCCAGATTTAGTTCCTGTTGAGCAGTTGACAAATTCTCCCTAGCCTTTATCACATCCTGATGCAGAGTTGACATAGGTTTATTCAAGTCTCTCATGACTCTCTGCAACCTTTTCAACTTTTCCCATACAATATACATAGGTCTGCCAGAGATGGGAGCATTCCAGCTCTCCTTCACTTTAGTATCATACCCCTCCATATCCACTACACAATTATAGAGCTTGAAATGTGATTTTCTGTGCTGCATCTTCTCTTTAGTTCTCAACCATAATAGTGCATGATCAGACACCCCTGGATTCATTATGTGTAATGTAGTATCCATCTGTTGCTAGAACCAGTTGGGATTGGCTATTACTCTATCAATTCTTGAATAAATGGCGCTTTCAATCTGTTTATTTGACCAAGTAAAATAAGCCCCTTTACCATCCATCTCACATAGATCAGCTATTTCCATCATACTAACTAGGTCCTGTATCTCAGATTGAGTGACTTTCTTTCCCCCAATCCTATCATTCAGCTTAGTAACATTGTTAAAATCCCCCAGAAGCACCCAAGGCCCTTGTTGACTATTGTGAATATCCTCTATATCTTTCCAAAGTCCACGTCTCTGATCTAAACAATTAGCAGCATAGATAGCAGTGATCCAGAACGGAAATTTACCAGCTAGGTCACACAAGCCACAATGTATCAATTGACTAGTGCTATGTACAACTCTCAAGTCAGTGACACTATTATTCCAGTTAATCCATATCCTACCATTATAGTGATTAGCATAATTGTCAACAAACATACCTCCAAGGTGAAGATGTTGTCTGATGGCCGTTGCCTTATTCTCCTTAACACGAGTTTCCAACAAAATAGTGATCATGGGACGGATCTCTTTGAGGCGGGAGTTAACCTCACGAAGTTTTCCAGTTTTATTAAACCCCCGTACATTTCAAGCCACTATCATGAAGCATAATCTCGGTACACTAAAGGATTATTCAAGTCCCTCAGTGCAGCAAAACCATTCAAACAATCAGTGCTACTAGTCTCCTGGATACTTCTCTTGTTTCTATATATCTCTACCTTTGAGCATAGTCTCCCATTCCTTCCCTGATTCCTCAATATTGATATCTTCTAGAGCATAGTCTCCCATTCCTTCCATGATTCCTTAATATTAATATCTTCTATGCCTTTTGCAGGTGTAGTTCCTTTGATCTCTGGCCCATTCAATTCATCAACTGTCTCCTTTGCGGGGTTCTTAGGCTCTGCAGGCACTATAGGCTTTGGCTGCCATTTCTTAATAATTTTCTCTTTGCAATTGTGGCCAAACTTCTGACACTTGCCACAAAATATAGGTTTCCATTCGTATTTAACTGGTTGTGTAAGCTTCCTACCTTCCATATCCTTTATGTTAATTGTGCTATTCAATTCTTGTGTTACATCTACCTCAACTAAGATCTGTGCATAAGAGACCCTGGCTTTGCTAGCAGTGCATTCATCCGTCACTAATGGATTCCCCAAAGCACTCCCAATCTTGTTTAGACTCCTCACTCCCCACAAATGTAAAGGTAGTTGTGGAAGTTTTACCCAAATCAGAAAAGTTCGCAGCATATCTTCCTTTAGATTGAATCCTGGTTTCCAATCCCTTAGTAATAGAGGCATATTTCGCATCGTATGAGGACCCTTCATCAGAACTGTATCCTTATCGCTGTGTGATCTAAATTTCAGGATGAAATAACCCTCTTCATGGTATACCATATCTGGTAATTGTACAAAGTTCCATATGCGTTCCATGTAATGCTTCAGCATGTTCATATTTATATCACCACCAAGAGCATATAGAATCAGTGTCGAATCCCAGTATAATAGCTCTAACTCCACATCCTTCTCCCTGATTTCAATTTCAATATCTCCATCTATTTCAATTTCAATTTCTCCATCTACCACCTTTGGTGCTACAAATTCCATCGGTGTCGACATCGCCAGGAAGTCGTGAAGGTGGTAGCGTCATAGGGACAGAGGAAATACTAAGTGATATAGAGGGGATAATTGTTGACCCTGCTAGGGTTTCTGCGGATGGGAAGAAGACGAATGAAGGATATGGAATCCCGAATGTGAAGCATACTAAAACCCTAATTGATGAGAAAGTGAAGGTGTTGGGTTTCAATTGATGTGGTATTAATAAACCATCGTTACTGCAGAAAGCAACATATCCTTGATCATTTTGTTTCAATTATTTATTCTATTAAATGTAAAGTAAATGTATATTATGTAATTAATTGGATCCATTTTAGAATTTTAAATGAGTAATATGGATATTTAAAATTTTTTTGTTGAGTTGTTTAAATAATTAAAAAGTGTGAAGTAATATTATATTCTATTAAGTGAAATCCATTTATACTCTCAAATTGGATGACATGGATGTGAGTACTCTTAGAGACACAATAGTAAATTACTAAGAATGTGTTATTAGGATTTGAGAAACACTTAAAGATATCTAAGGGGATTCAAACACACTTCTAAATACATTAGATTTATATATGTGTGTGTGAGAATTGGATCGAAATCTATTAGGTTGAAGAGTAGCTTTTGGTTCAACAGAATTTATGCATGCCGTCGAAGTATGTTCACATGTTGGTGTCAAAGAGACTTATATACTGTAGTCCAAGTGTGTTCTAGTATGTGGATGACGAAATGCTAGGGTTGTTAGTATTTCGAATTGGACCTGTTTGTTAAGTCCAATTGTTTAAGTTAGATTGTAATGGGTATTTGTGAAAAAGCTTATTAGTTTAGTATGTTAGGTTTATTATAAATAGCATACTAGTCTCTCATCATTGCATACGACAAATACTAATTTAGGGTGGAAGGGTTATTTGTTATTCTTGTAACAATTGTAATCTTGATTCAAAGAGAAAGTAAAGAATAGCAGTTATAACCAATTCATTGTTGTTCTTCTTGTTTCCCATTGTGTTCCCTATTATACTTTGTTCTTGGCATCGTTTTCACAATAATATATATATATATATCGAGAGAGAGAGAGAGAGAGATAGAGAGAGAGAATTTTATAAAATATATGATATATTCTTAAAAATTTGCGTGCTTGTGCAGAAAATAGGATTTGTTCTTGAAAATTTGGGTGACTACTTTCTTGTAACTCATTCAAAATATTTTGTAATAATTTTTGGAAGTAAATGGAACAAATACTCTCTCTCTCTCTCTCTCTCTCTCTCTCTCTCTCTCTCTCTCTCTCTCTCTCTCTCTCTCTCTCTCTCTCTCTCTCTCTCTCTCTCTTTTAAATAGTTTGATTGAATTGGGTAAAACAAGTTTTTTTGTTTCTTGTCTTTTATTTTTCTTCTACCAAGTTAAATTAGTATCTTACTGCATAAAGAGTTATTTTTGTTAGACACCATTTATTTTAATTTTCATTGTTTTTGTCCCTATATGTTAACTTTTTTGCCGTCATTGAACCTTTCAATTTCGCAACATCAGAAATATAAACATTTTGTAAATAGAGATAACAATGATAAAATTTGATATCATGTGAGCTAATTGTAACACCCTGATTTACACAGCGAGAGTGTATTTTTTTCTTTTAAAACAAAAAATATCTTTGAAATAAAACATCTATAATCATCTTAAAAATATATAAGAGTAAAGTTTTGTAAGACAATGATCATAATACAAGACCTCTTTTATAAATTGTTTTCTCAAATAAAGGTTTAAGAATACAAATCAAACATACTGTCTAAAAGAATATAATGACAATCTTTATTTTAACAAATAAATAAACAGGATTTATCACACTACAAGTTACAGAGAAAAAAGTAAGGAAGAGTAAACAATGACTTCAACCCCTAAGCTGATCTTGAATTCCAAACCAATGATGACTTAGTACAAATGACTCACTATGACATTGAGTATTGATGATTTCGATTGCCAAAGACATTCACATCTTGCAAGTCTTCACGACACCTGGATACTCTAATTATCATGATTCCTAACAACCTGGGGGCGTTCAGTCCATTCAATAATAATAGTAGAGGGTCACGATCTAAAAATAACATACATGAAAGAATACACACGTGCAAGTAGGGGTGGCAAAATGGCCCGTGGCCCGCGCACCCGTAAAAAAATGGCGGGTTGGGTTCACATTTTAGGCCCACCGTCCGCCATAGCCCGCCTCGCCAAAACTCGCCGCCCGCCAAAACCCGCCGCCCGCCATAGCCCGCCGCCCGCCAAAATCCGCTGCTCCGCTAAAATCCGCTATTTTTTAGGTTAATTCTGCTAATTCTAATTCTTGATGGTTTTATTTTACATTTATTTGTGAATATATGCAATATTTTTAAGTAAAATTTGTTAAAAAATGCTTTATAAAAAATTGTTCTAAAAACTATGTGAAAAATCTAATTAAATTGTAAAAAATATGTAAAAAAAAATGAAAAAAAATAATAAATGAAAAAATAAGCGGGCAAGGCCGCCGCCCGCCAACCCGCCACCTTGGCGTGGCGGGCTAGGTTTTTATGCTTATTTCAATTTGCGGGCTTGCCCGCCCCGCTCTTTTTTTTTTTTTGCGGGCATATTTGCAAGTAAACCATGATATACAACAGTCACAATATTTATTTCAATAAATATAATAATGCACCAATAACCTAATGCAAACTCTATATGGGTGTGATTCTCCCTAACCGGTTCCTCCCATGCATGAATTCCGGAATTTAACCTCTCCGCAGAGAGTCGTAGGCCTCTCCTACTAATTTCGTGGCCAATCTCCACAGTGAGGCATCTCCTCATGATGACAAGGCTTTAACTTAACTAGCACCGACTCAATAAATCCCGCTGGATTAAGGTGGATCCGTTCCAGATAATCACACTCCGTGAAGACCCACTTGACCAAACACGTAGTATCATAAACATTTCTCAATAGTCAATTAATATATTTATTAATAGTCAATTAATATATTTATTCAAAATCATATGAAAGTATATTCACAAGTTTAGCATCACAACATCAACTCATTTTCATAATTGGGCACACAACATTACACATTCTCAGTCGGGCACACAATTATCACAAAACCCTCAATTGGGAACACCATCATTCATACCAACAGATATGCATTCAATCACATATAATATAGTTAGAAAGTGCCCTTACCTTAGCAAGCTTCAAACACATTCAACTTACACTACATGAGAGCGGCATGTCTCTATCGACGAGGTCTCTATCTAGTTCACACTTTCAACCTTTTAAATTACACAATTTAATTAAGTTAACACTAACCCAATTACTTCCATAATTAAGGCTTTATCTTGGTCACTTACCTAATCAATCAGGGTTAAGGTTTTCTTATAAATTTACTAACCTAAGAAGATTCCCTTAACTTGGCGAAATTCTATTATAAACACTTAGACAATAATGACTTCAAAACTCTTTTCAAAACTTCAAATAGATTTAGGAAAAGCGAGCCCTATCGATATTAAAACAAAGTTACTTTTAGCACAAATTCACAATTAAATATTTTTGAAGAGGGTACCTTCGGTATTCTGTTTTAACCGACATAAAAAATTTCTAATTCAAAAATGATGGTATAACTGTTTCAAATTAGAAAAGTTATAACTCATTGAATCTTGGTCCGATCATTGTGAACAATATAAACATTTTGATTGTTTCTAAAATGGATATAATGGTTCATTTTTAAGTAAAATTATTAATTTAAAAATGAACTAAATTCACTTTTAAATTTATTGGCCAACACAGATTAAATAGAGGCAGTCTCACAATTTTTCACACAATTTTTCAAAAATGAGAAACGGAATCGCGGTTAGAACTAATTTAATCAAATCTAAAATTGAAAGATTCAAAATGATTTAAACTCTAAATTTAAATCTCCTTGAACTCAACTTAATTACAATACTTATAAAATTACCAATCTTACATGTCAAGTTATTTTTCAAATTTAAAGCTTGTTTAAGAAATTGAAATGTCATAATTTAACTTTAAATAAAATGATTCCATTGTGTCAAATACTTAATCATACTTGGATTAAATTATCCAAAATAAGTTATTATACTAGAATTACTATTAAATATACAAAAATTGTATTGATTGGAAATTAGGAATAAAATTTAGTTATTTATTTATGATTACCAAATAACCATTTTTTTAAAGTTAAAATCACAAATCAATTATTAACTCAACAATCAAAACAATGTTTTAGTTACTAATAAAATTATTAATATAGTTTAAAAATGATATAAACAATTTTCTAAAATCACTAGACTTAAATATAAGTATTACAGTAACCATATAGTTATTATTAGTAGTTATTATTATTATTATATTTTTCTTGTAATGTCATAAGATATAAAATAAAGTAATTGATAGAAGTGAGGAAAGATATTTTGACACAAACTCTAACACTTACACTGTAGTAATGTACCTAAAATATACTCTTTTTAATTTTTTTATAATTTATCTTATCTTAATTTATGTGCCAAACCTATTACATTGTTGTTATATATACGGTGTAGCGACGGTGTATGTACAAGTCAGTGTAAGAATAGCAAGCCTCGATAGAAGTTATATCTCTAACAAGGAAGGAAGAGATCATACAAGTTTACTCAATTTTCAAAATGTTGGAATTGAGGATAGGTGTATGCTGAGAGAGAATTTTTATTTTGGTGTGTGCATTTGATTTAAGTCACCTCATATATTTATAATTAAGAGTCTTGATTTATGACCGTAAGATGAAACAGTGTTAAAGATAAGGTTGTTCCCCAACCATTTAATCTTTCTCCTACATGCAAAAGTCATCATGACATTAGGTAAAAATATCATAATATTTTAGTTATCACTTGAAAGCGATAATTATCAATTTTCTTAACCGGTGCCAACATAAGCAAAAAGACTAGGACTGCATCATAATTTAACCGAAATAAACACATAGAAAAGTACCCATAACGAATAACAGTCGAACGTGCATTAGATTGAAAATTAAAAATAAATATATGAAAATGATCTACGCGGAATAAAATTTAATAAAGCAGACTGAAAAAATGATCAAAATCAAAAATAAAAATATCGGTTAAATAGGCTCTGACAGGTAAATTTATGAGCGTAAATGTCGTCGAAAAAAATAAAACGAGGTTACCAACACGATCTACGCGCAACATAGATTAATAAAATAGTCTGGTACAAGTTGAAACTCGAAATATTTCGCCCTCTAATTCTTTACACGGTGTCGAATCGCTTCAACCGGCCAGTCTATAAAACTCCTATTTAAATTTTGACAAAATAAAAATATTTTTTATGGATAATTAAAACTACAAGAACATGGTGCTAATATTAATAGAGTTTTGGTAGCACTTCGACATGTCTCAATAAGTCAATGTTATTTATAGAAAATTATTAAAAAATCGATAAAATAAAATAGCATGATACTATTTAATATTCCCAAATTCTAATTCATGCTATTATACTTCTATGGGTCTTACACTAATGCTGCTATAAGGTCGGTTTTGACTTACGACTTGATATTAAATATTATTATTTTCGGTCTTTTTTATAACAGACACTTTGATTAACAAAATTTGACGTAGGTGATTTCAGATATGGATCAAATTTTTATGAAAAGTATATATATACCAAATTTAAGTGTATAATTTGATAGGTTCTTAAAGTTAAAGACGGCAAAATGGGTTCAGCCCGTTGGATCTGTCTGTTTTTCCTGCACTTTTTCTCGGGATGGACCAAGGTTTTAAGTTCACACCTTCTAATATTCTCGCCCATTTTGCCTCTTTTTTGTGGGATTTTGTATGCGCAGACATTAACATAAACTTTTGCAATTATTAGGCAAAAAAGGTGGGGTGCCCACTGACTAGCGCCGCCCCACCCTCCTTTTTCTGTGGGCAAACCAAAGTTTTAAATCTGGGCCCTATATAATTCCCGTCCTGCCCCGCCTCGTTGTTTTGCAAGCTCTTACAGACGAACATAAATGGGACGAACATGACCGTTTGCCACCCTTAGAGACAACGACCTACTACATGAATCAACTCATTACTTTTTTGGTAGCAAAATCATTATTTTTTTCAAAATAATTTTTAAAAAACAACAATTTTAATACTATTCTCTTTGTCATGTCTACCAAAGATATTACCGACCGATTCAACTCTTCTAACTTCAACAAACCTTTTAACTTTGAGGGAATTCATTTTTTTAAACAATGACAACAATTTTTTTCTAACTATGAAAAATGTTTCCATCATTTTGACAAAAGACACGCCCCTCATGGAAATAATTGAACAAGTAAAAAATGATTAAAAAAAGTTAAGAAATTAAACCTATGACAAGAGAATGTCGACTATCTTTATAAAGAAAAAAAATTCCTAATGGAATTGTTGACGACTTGTAAGATTATTATAGTGCTTGCGAATCTACCGAATAAATGTGGGATGCTTTGTAAAAGAAGCGTGTTATTAGAGATGCTGGTATGAAAAAATATATTGTGAGTTACGTACTACCTCAAATATCATATGATTGATGAAGAATATGAGGGAAATCCATAAGGTAACTCATGAACAAACAAACGAAGGTGCGACTTTAGATGAAAAATGTCTTTTTGAAGTTATTATTGACAACTTCCTTTATTTGAAGGATAGCAATAATTCTCTAAGGCACAAGATGAAAGATTTCTCTCTAGAAAATATGATAACATGCTTCCGTGTAGAGGAGGAATCTCGAGATACAAGAGAAGAAGTGTTGTTAGTGTCAAACAATAAAAGAAAATTCATATGCAATGTTATGAAATTAAGTGAAAAATCTCTAAAGAATCATAACCACAATATGAATAAGAATTTCAACACTAACTGCCATAAAAATGATGATCATCAAAACGACCAACATGCAAAGTAACAACCACCCGTTCAAAGAAATGAAGTGTTGGAATAACCAAGCAATGTTCTGGAGACTAACATATTTGAAGAAGTATTTATCTATTATATATATTAAAATTGATCTCAACATATTTGCCACATAAAATCATTTTTGCCACATCACTCATAATCCTATATGACATCTTCTAAAATGTATCTTCATTTTTTTCGAAAGTCAAAATTACATAGAGATTGTACTTGACGTCACGTGCTTGAATCCTAAAAAATACAAAAAATATTTTAACCTAATAAACTACTTACATATTGTCATAAAACTTATAAAACAATATTTCTATTTTTGTTTCATTTATTTTTTAATTAATGAATTTAAAATTAAAGAAATTTTAATATCTCTTTCATATAATATATGTTAAATAATTTTAACTTCTTTTTTTTCAACAAATTGTTATACTACTTGTTCATCATACCATTTACAACAAAAAAAACACTCTTATGACAAGACAATTGTTGTAGTTTAACATTTGATAATAAAATTATTTTGCAATAACTTAAATGCAATATAATACATATAGTATTTTTCTATATATCAAAAACATGCTCGGGATTCAACTCATTTTAACATTTTACTCTTATTATTTAAAATATTTTGACAAATATGGATTTAAAACTCATTTTAAACTAAAGATTCTAACAAAACAAGAATCAATCCAACTAAATATTCTTATTTAACTAAGTATATTTCCTAAAATTTACCACTTTTCAAAAGAGAAAATCACGTATTGAATTTCTATTTGAGGCCACAAGTTTAAAACCTTACAAACGAAAAATTATATAAACTTAACAACTATTTACATATATATTATTTTCATAAAACAGATGGAACACTATTTCTATTTTTATTGTAATTATTTTTAAATTATAAAAATATTACATAAGAAGTTTTAAGATATCGTTTCAATATAATGCCACTAAAACTATTTTAAACTTTTTTATTTAAAATAATAAAAGTTATAGTACTTTTTACTATACTACTTACACCAAACAATACTTTTATGAGAAGCCTATTGTTGTTGATTTTAACCTTTATTTTCAAATCACATTTTATATATATTAACACATACTCAATGTATTTGCCACATACACTCAATTTTGCCACATCACTCCTATTCTTATGTGCCATTTTCTAAAATTTATTAACTAATCACATTTTATATATATATATTAACACATACTCAATATATTTGCCACATCACTCCTATTCTTATGTGCTATTTTTTAAAATTTATTCACTTTTCAAAAGTCAAAATCACATAAAAGTCTCTACTTGAAATTATGGGTTTGAATTCTTAAAAATGAAAAAAATATTAACCTAATAACTACTTTCATATTTTCATAAATCTTTTAAAATAATATTTTTTTTTGTCTTGCAATAATTTTTTAATTAAAAAATTTTAAAATGCAAAAATAAATTAACCTAATAATTACTTACATATTCTAATAAAACTTATAAAATAATATTTCTATTTTCCTTACAATTATTTTTTAATTCATTATCTTTTTCATATAATATATTTATCTTCTTTCTTTTAAAACAAAATATTATACTACTCTTTCATCATACTATTTTCAACAAATAAATACTCTTATGGCAAACCAATTGTTAGTTTTAACATTTGATATTCAAATTACTTTGCAAAAGCTCAAATACAATATAATACAAAAATATCATTTTCTTATATATCAGTAATATATTCGGGATTCAACTCATTACAACATTTTATTTTTATTATAAGAAATATTTTGAAAAATATGAATTTAAAATTTACTTTGAACTAAAAATTTTAAAACTGTTAGCGCAACAATCGGGGGAGAGTCGAGTTCGGGAGCATTATTTATTTCCGGGACATTCCACATGAGCAACACACCTTTGTGGGAGAGACGCCACTTCTCCACCTAAAATCTTAAGGTGATAGGTGAGTGGGTTCTCCCACTTATAAGTACTCAAGTCACCACATTCCTTTCCAATATGGGACTATTATCCACACTCACACTTGATTCTCAACACTCCCCCTCAAATGTGACTCTTACACAATGCTCCCCCTCATGTGGAAGCTCTCTCTTCGACATACACTTGTATCCGTTGACTTCAACTACATATATTCATTGATTCTCTTCAACTACATGTATCCGTTGACTTTCAACTACAAGTTTTAGCCGGTCCCTTTTCTCGAACCAAAGGCTCTGATACCATTTGTTAGAGCAACAATCGAGGGGGGGGGGGGGGTCTAGTTCGGGAGCATTGCTTATTTTCGGGACATTCCACATGAGCAACACACCTTTGTGGGAGAGACACCACTTCTCCACCTAAAACCTTAAAGTGATAGGTGAGTGAGTTCTCCCACTTATAAGTGCTCAAGTCATCACATTCATTTCCAATGTGGGACTATTATCCACACTCACACTTGATTCTCAACAAAAACAAGAATTACTCCAACTACATATATTTAGTTAACTAAGTATATTTCCTAAAATTCACCACTTATCAAAAGACAAAATCAGTCATTGAGTTTCTATTTGAGGTCATAAGTTCAAATCCTAACAAATATAAAATTATATTATTTCAAATATTATTTCTTAATATTAAAATAATAAAATTTATAATTTAATCGTCATATATCTTTTATATAATAATAAATTATATTTTTTTTGAGAAACAATTTATTTTTGCACCAATAAAGTCGTATCTAAAAAACTATTTTAATTACATAAAACATTAAAAATAGATTAAATATATCTGCACAACGCGCAAGATATATTCTAGTTACTATAATTACAAGGATTGTTGGTGGTTTATTTGAATCGTTGATTGACGTTCATGTGTAGATAAGAAATTGTTGTTGGAAGAGATTCACACCACTAATATTGCTAGAACTCAAGATATGGAGCTCAAGTTCACTTTTTAAAAGACTTTGATTTTGTAATATGTTAGGCACACTTTAGAAATCAAGAAGAATTTTGTTTTTTGTTTTTTTCTTCTTCTTAAGATTACTAATGACATGTTTAAATTATATATGTATTTTATTAAAAATAATTGAATATATTTTGTATTTGTTTATTATATTAATTCATTTTTTAAAAATAAAATACTTTTTTTTTTTTTGAAATTACTCAAACTAACTTATGATTTGAACTTTTTTTAGACTATGTTAACTTTAAGTGTTTTCTATTTGTACAAATTTTAAGTTTAGTTTAGACCATGTTGCTTAACTATAAGAAATAAACTTTAAAATTCTCATTTCTAAAATTCGGTTACTAGTTGAATATTTTATGAATCATGGTATAATTTATGTTAGGTTCCTTACTAGTTAAGCAACATGGATTAATTAATGGGTTTGTTCTATCAACTTGAATGAATTCACATAACCAACTTGCCCTGCATCCTATGATTAAAATGATCTACAGTAACTTCAAAGTGATTAATTCATTGATCCAAAAATAGAATGGTGATCCAAGAATTTGACAGATAGAGATAGTTGGGTACCAAATTCGGACAAGCAAAAGCTTAATAGAATAAGCTTTACAAAATCTAGAAGACATATATTGATAATATATTGTTTCAATATATAGATATAAAATAGAGAAGGAATCACATTCCAATTGTTTAAGGTGTGAAAGGTATAAAGATATATCTGAATGCAGTCCGTATTTGAGGCTCTAATCAAAGTTTATTGATAAGTGATACATGTTTATCACATTAACAATCTTGTCAAGGGGTATAAAAAATAATATATATTTTTTTAAGAACAATTCATAGCATTTCAATGAAATTTAGTGTCAATACAATGTATAACATGATAACAAAATTTGGAAATAGCTGTAAAGGTTGTGAAACCCCATTTTCGGAAGTTAGATTCATTTAATAAAAAAGTATAACTTACATGGTAAAAGGCTTCACATGCATTTCATATGCTTGAGCTTGAGTATGGGTTTGAATTTTAATTTTTTCAATTTTTTTAAACTTTAGTATGTGTGAGTTTCAGAGTTAATTAGGCTCTACTTACAAATCACAAGTCTATTTTGGGACAGTTTAAAATATTGCCGTTCTAGTCATCTTTAATATTTACGACAAATTTTGAAGTGCATTAGCAATATAATTGCAAAATCATTTGAATATTTATTGCGACGGTTATAATCGTCACAAATGTAAAATTATGACAGGTTCAAATTTTTACCTTTTTTTTTGTGCAAAATAATTAATTTACATTTTGTAATAGTTTATAGTGGTACTAAATATTTAGTTTTATATTTTTAAGCAGTTTTAACTATTATTAAAAAATTAGGTGTATCTCTCATTATTTTAATTTTTGAATTTTATTTATAAAAAAAAAAGCTTAATTGCAATTTTAGTTCCCTTATTATACTTATTTTTGGGTTTTAATCCCCCTATTTTAAAATTTGGAATTTTGGTCCCTATATTTTAATTTTTTGAGGATTTTGGTTCCCCGACAAATTCGAAGGCAATAAATGAAATGACGCTCACATTAATGATGTGTCAGTGTCATTTCAGCATTGAACTTTTAAAGAAAAACTAATTTTATTTAAGATTTATGTTGAACATGTCATCAATTTGAGTTCCATTTCATTAAAAATTGTTTTCGGATTTGTAAGGGGACCAAAAATCCTCAAAAAATTAAAAGAAAGAGACAAAAATATCGGATTTTAAAATAGGGGGATCAAAACTAAAAAAATGATAATAGAGAGATCAAAATTGCAATTAAGTCTATAAAAAATTAGTTATTATTGTTCTGAATATTTATTTTTGTACTTATGGTAATTTTTTTTTTAAATTTCTTTAATTTTATAATTTTTATTTTAAAACAATCATAAATAAATAATTGAATACAACTATTATTATTAAAATATTATCCATTTAACAATATAAAAACTCTTGTATCAAATTTAAATAAAAATAGTATTAACATTAAAATATTTAAATATTAATTGTGTATCTAAATATATAAATTAAGTACATCAAAATTCATAAAATTACTTGAATAGTCCTTGGTGAATTTGTTTCATTATTTTAAAGTCGGTAACTAGACTAAAAAAACAATTTACCCTCTATGGATGATTTGTAAGCATTACACTTATGCAAAATTCACTTAGACACATAAAATTCACTTAGACACATGAATAGTTAGTTGGTTCAGTAGTGTTTGACGTTGGATTTAATAGAGAGGACCACAATTTGATCTCTCGCAACTACAATTTTTTTTGGGAGCAATATATAACTTTTATTAATCCAAAAACCTTGAAGTACAATCTGATCCCAAAGGATCCAGGAACCTAACATCCTTCTAGTCCTCAAAGCCTAATCAATACATAGATTTTCTATACTGATATGAGTGGCCAATTTCCTATATCCTATACATCTCATTGCTATAATTTCCTTTATCCTATTAGTAACTGTATCATCCAATGTGTGTTGATTGAAAACCACATCATTGCGCAATCTCCACACGGCATAGACTGTCTCAGCAGCGGCGGTTTTGAGTATGTCTCTCCTCCATCCTTTCTTCTTCGTTTCTGTTATGATCCATACTCTTTCAATCATCCAATTTTCAGGGCCCCTGTTGTAACCAATCCAAGTCAGAATATTCTTCCATATTCCATTTGTTACGCTGCACTCAAACATAAGGTGTTCCATTGTTTCTTCAGCAGAGCAGAACACACATTTGGGATCAACATTTATGCCATATCTGATCAACCGGTCCTTAGTTTGAAGCCTCCCCCTAAATGCAAGCCACAGTATAAACACTGCTCTGGGTCTTGCATAGTTGGAGAAGACCACTTTCCTCCAATTCATTTGGTCTAATCCTCCTCTCAATTCTTGGTACGTTTTTGAAGTAATAAATCTGTCTCTTTGTACAGCAGCAGTTTGCTAATATCGCATGTGTTGCACTTGTTCCCTCACCTTAAGGATTTTCTTTACCATCCATGAGCAGTTTTGAGGGTGTTGCCACTGCATTACATCCTGATCCTTGAGGTAGTATGCGTTCAGCCATCGCACCCATAATTTATCATCTTTTGACTGGATGTTCCACAGTAATTTTGCAATTGTAGCTGCATTCCAACTGCATAGATCAGTGATATTCAGGCCACCCGCATTCCTTGGAGTGCAAATGCTATCCCAAGCTACAGGGGATTTGTAGCTCCTATCCCCTTTACCACTCCAAAGAAAATTTCTGCACAGTCCTTCAATGTGGTGAATTACCTTCTTGGGAAGGGGAAACACCTGCATCCAATAGGCAGTTATAGAGAATAGGACACTCTTTATAAGGTGACATCTACCTGCATAGCTCAAAAGTTTTGAAGTCCAGTGTTGGATCCTTTGTACAATTTTCGCTATAAGAGGTTGGCATTGCATGATAGTAAGTCTTCTGCTCGAGAGAGGCACTCCTAAATATTTGAAGGGGAGGACACCTACATCAAAGCTAGTAGCAACACAGATTTGTTGTTGTTCATGCTCCATGGTGTGGTGTCGTTTTTTTTACCTCCCCGTTTCACTTGGGAGGACGGCACGCTAGACCCTTCACGCGAAATTTGGAAGGAGAATGCGCCCGTGGTGGGATGAATTTTATTTCAGTTCTTCCTATGATATCACACGAACTTTCTTATTTGTCCTACGAGTAGGAAAGGGAAAAAAAGATCTCAACTAAACCCTAGGAGTTTGCTAAGTGTGGGGATTACACCTAGACTAGAAATTCTGGAGTCCGGGAGGTCGGTTATACATAGGGAAGTGTTTAAACACCCTACATATCTGTAGTACTCTACAGGAACCTTCTCTGTGTCTAAAATGTGTTTGTGCTGCTAATGATTATTGGAAAAGTTTCTCCTTTGTATTAGGAGAAGGAATTGAATTGAATAAAAGAAAGACAGACAGACAGACTGACTATTTTTGGTATTTTATTAGCTCGCTGAGATTCCTTGTGAACCTCATGCCTACATATCCCTAATGGAAGTCAGAGCTTAATGTAGTTCGGGGAACTAATTAATTATTAATTATTTTTGGGTGCCTTGCTTGAAGCTCAAGGTTGAAGCTTGAATTAAATCTCTGTTTACAGTAAAGAGACATGAAGTCATCTTTATAGAGAGGTATTTCTACTATTCCACCACAAACATTAAAAGAGTGACAGAATAACTGAATTCATTTCATTCAAGAGGGGGACCTTACTTGTATATGTGCAAGTATACCAGTCAAATGCCTCTTAAATGAAAGAAAGATGCTCGTCCAAATTAGGGAAAGTTACCACATGTCTGGGTTTTACTGCCAGCTCATGCCTTTCAAAATCCTAAATGGGAGACTTGATTAAAATGATGAAATGATGTAATGTTTGTTTGTTTGAATGTGGTGAGATAAAAGAAAGATCTCTCTATAGAGATAAGCTATGTCTATCTACTGTATAAAAGATTTGATTTTTAGCTGGCTTGTATGAGGCCCAAGCTTGAGGCTTTTTTGATTGATTGATTATTATTATGATTCTGGGAGAAAAACTCCACTGAGGATTAATTTACAAGGGATTTTTATGTTCTGTACAAAGCCCAGAATTGAGGCTGACTCTACTTGGGGAGTGTTTATTTTGATGGGTTTTATTTGGTGTTCTGTACAAAGCCCAGAATTGAGGCTGACTCTAACTAGGGGAAATATTATTTTCTGCCTTGTATGAAGCCCAAGGTTGTGGCAGACTCTTAAATAAACTGAGTATGGATGACTCTATGGGAAAAGATCCTAGATGTTAGGAATCTTTGACACATGAAATATGGTTTATCTACCTTGTACAAAGCCCAAGGTTGTGGCTACCTAAATGATGAAGGACTCACTGGGGGAGACTCTATTATCTGCCTTGTACAATGCCCAAGGTTGAGGCTGACTATTAACAGGGAGTTTTATTGTTTTGGTGCCTTGTATGAAGCCCAAGGTTGAGGCTAACTGTTTTTGTTGGATTTTGACTCTATTGAAGGATTTATTTATTAAAAGACTGATTTATTGGAAGCTAACCCTTTCTAGGGATTTTGACTCAGCTGGAGAAATTGTCTGTTAAAAGACTGATTTTTGTCATGTTTTTGGAGGCTGACCCTTTCCAGGGGTTTTGACTCTTTTGGGGAAATTATCTCCTAAGAGAAATGAATCTTTGGTTTTTGAAGAAGTGATTTTGCAGGCTAACCCTTTCCAGGGGTTTTTTATTAAAATGAAAGAAATGATTTTGGAGGCTAACCCTTTCCAGGGGTTTTTGTTAAAATGAAAGAATGTGTGGAGGCTAACCCTTTCCAAGGGTTTTTGTTAAAATGAAAGAATGTGTGGAGGCTAACCCTTTCCAGGGTTTTTTGTTAAAATGAAAGAATGTGTGGAGGCTAACCCTTTCCAGGGGTTTTTGTTAAAATGATTGGCAGAAAGATTATCTAGTGAGACTTCTTGTTTAAAGCCCAAGATGAAGGCTGACTCTTGCTGAGGATAAGCAAACATGGATCCTAGACTCTGCTAAGAAAGATTGATGAAGATAAGGGTGACAGAGACTGTCCATGTCTCTCATTCCAAAAGGTGTACTCAATGTAAAATTGAGACAAACTTAGCTTGTTTAAAGTCTGGTTTAAATTGGAAGAAACTCACCAGGGTATGTTAAAAGGTGACTAAAGACCTGTTCCTATGTTTGTAAGAAACCTGATGGGTCCTTGTATACAAGCTCAAGAGGAAGCTGGAAATACTTTTAAGAAGCCTGTGGGTCCTTGTACAAAGCCCAAGAGGAGGCTAATCGAGGGTCATCGAGGGTCCTTGTTATAGCACAAGAGAAAGCTATGTAGTCTTGAACTTATTTTGGCTTTAAGCAAATGGGTAAGAGGTTTCACCGGGAATAATTCCTCTTTGGGTGTATGTGTCCTATTTTGGGTTCTAAGGTTTTTGCCAAGATGTTTCACCGGGAATAATTCATCTTGGGGGTTTGAACTACAGATCTCTAATTAGGAAAGAGCCTTCACCGGGAAGACATTCTCAATCCTAGGTCATATTCCTATATATATATATAGTTTAACTGTCCTAGGGTTTATACTCAAACGTAGTTCTAAATTAATATATATGCACAGTTTATATTTGACAGTAATTTAAATAAAGACTGTAAATTGAAAGCTTGTAAAGCCTAACCTGGATGGAGTGGAGGCCTTTGAAGAAGTATGTACAAAGCCTTACCAGCAATTGATGGATAACCGTTGAATATATATGATAAACAGTTAATGGTTTTTTGAAAACAGAAGAAGTGAAGATGGACAAAGGTCACATAGGTATCTGAAGAGTTTCACCGGGAATAATGCCCTTCAAATACCAGAAAAATGTTTTGAAAACAGAAAGAAGATTTTGAAAATACAGTTTTGAAAACAAGCTAAGAAGAGAAGAAGGTGTTGGGACTTACACTCTATTAGAGGCCCACTTAAAAAAATGATTTATTGTTTATGAGAAACAGTTGAAAATGATTGAAATGATATAAGGTTTTGTTGTTTGAAAACCTTAATTGTCTGTTTGATCGGAGATTGAAAACAGTTTTGTAAATTGACAAAAGTCAACTTAATTAAGGCAAAGATGAAATCTATACCTAATTAAGACCTAAATAATTAGGGTTTTATCATAAAATTATTCACAAAGTAATTAGGTTAAAACAAAATGAAAAAATATATTTTAAAGTATTTAAGAAAACATTTAAAACATACTATTTTAAACCTACTTAAAATACATGAAATAAATAATATTTTTATGATTTTTTTGATTATTCACAAAATAGATATATTAAATAACAAGTGTGTGAAAAAATGAGGTGAAAATGGATATTTTTGATAGGTTAATTAATTGTGTGAAGTTGTGAGAAAAATGAAGGAAATTAGTGGTAAAAAATTGGGTTTGTCTCCTCCAAGGTTTGAACACACGCCCTCTAAGTCACCAGCTCAAAATAACACCACTGAGCCAACGCGCGCTTGGTGATTATAACACACACCCATTTGGTTATGTTTCAAAACAAGTGGTAAATCATTGAAAAATAAAAGAATCAAAAAGTCTGGGGCGAGGGGGATTCGAACCCCAGACTTGAGGCATGAGGAGACTAAGGGCGTATGTGAGGCCACTAGGGCAAACGATGAATTCGTTTGTAAAACGCATACCATTCAAAATAAAATAAACCTAGCCCATGGATTTGAATTTCGCGCGCCACCATAGTCATCTTCTTCCTCGAGCTCAAAGATTTTCAAATTTCTAACTCTCTGGTTTCTCAACTAAATGGCACGATGTAAACATCAATCTTGCTCTAAATTTCCTCACGAACCCAGATATGTAACTAACATTTATTTATATTAACTATAGCTACCTAATTTCTCAGAGAACTCTAAGAACACATGAACCCTAAATTTAAAATTAAATGACAAACAAGATGAATAAATGAATGATGATAGAGGGTTTTCAATCCTCTGATGATGCTGAACAAGATAGAATCGAGCTTTATCACAAAGAGTACTTAAATTAAAGAGATAGAGTTCAGAAACTTACCTCTGAAAATGGAGGTCGTGAGGATGATAGAGAGCACCTGGGCTTGTATGAATGATCCCAAAAGCTTCCTTGGGACTCAGTGATGCTAACTGAATGCTTATTGTAACTTCAATTCTCCTGAATTGCTCTATGGACCTCCCTCGATTTGAGCTTCAAGTGGACATGGAGAGTGATGAATCTTGAGTTACAGATGAGCTGCAGCCATCTGAACAGCTTCACTATGACCTGAGGAACACGTCTGGATGCTTGGCTTTGTTGGAAACCTTCTGAATTGCTCTATGGACCTCCAACTGCAAGTGCTCCAAAGTGAGAGCAACAATGGCGTTCCTCCACTTAGAGAAGTGATCCAGGTGCTTGGATCACCTCAAATGAACCCCTTTGAGATGTTAGAATGCTTACTTTCCAAAGATAAGCTCTGGTTTGAAGAAAACGATTCTTCTTGCCAAAGAACTTTGAAAAACCAATAAGCAAGAGGAGAGAAAGAGAAAGCAAGGAATATGGTTTCTTTGGTGTGTTTTCTGAATGAGAAAGAGCCCTCTATTTATAGGCAAATGGTTCAGTACTGATTGAGAGAGTGAGCTTGCTTAGTGAAGTGAGTTTGGTTTCTTAGCCATGAAGAAATTTCAAGGAATATCCAAGAGTGATCATTGCATTTTCGAGCCAGCTCCCCATCCATTGATCCTATCTGATCTTAGGGAACATTTCTGATGCAGAGTGAGCTCTAATTGGTTGGTGAGAAGATTCCTTGGGTGATTCATCAATTTGCCATAAATTCCCAAATGTAATCATTACATAATCACATGTTCTTGTTTTGGGAATCTTCCTCAATTCTCATGTCATGGTGAAAATGAATGCATGGCATGTTTTCAGATGTGTTATGGGTCGTGTAGCATCCATAAGTGAGGTCATGTGCACAAAATTGCAAAGTTCAAAAATGATGCATGACCTATAATTTTACTTCATGAGGCCAACTTTGAACAAGCATAACTCTTAGCTCAAAATGAATTTGGAGAAGGTTGAACACAATTTGGAAAGCCCTAAACATCTACTTCAAATCATTAGTTTATGGTTCCTTCAGAATCCTTTGGCAAATTTGTGAAAAATGAGGCCAAAGTTGGAAGAAAACTAGGTTAAAAACACTTAGAAAATTTTCTAAGTGTTTATGACCTAAAACTTCAAAATTTCCAAATCTCTTAAATGATTGATCTTTTGAAAAAAGTTCCATTGTAAGATGTTGTTTTATTTTGCAAGATCTACAACTTTCATGTTGGAAGTTTTTTGAGTTGTGTAGGTGAAATTTTGAGTTCCCACAATGCCCTCAAAAACCCTAATTCCCGACTTTTTGCTCCTTGAAGATTCTTCTTGAATTTCTTTGGTCAAATGACTTTAATATCCATATATTGATGATATTGATCCTTGAAAGTCATGGTTTGACCAAAAATCTTAAAAGTCAAAGGTGATCCCATACAGTTGACTTTTTCCAGATAAAGTGAGATTTTGGACTTTTGTGTGGAACCAAGATCTTCTCCTCAAATGAGTGATGTAAATGGGTATATTGAGGTAGTAGAGGTTCTTGAATCATGTCTTGAGTTTTGGATCCATGCCCTGATTAAAAGTCAACTATCCAGATGAATTAGGTCAAAAACCCTAATTGTCGACCAGATGAAATTGGTGACTGTGGATCTTGAATTGAGGTGTGATGTCCAGTGGATCTTATTGTATGGATCATTTGAAGATGATTGAAGTCTTTAATAGATGTCCTGGAGCTTTTTAGGGTTTCCCAAAGGTGATCCCTGATTTCAGACCTTGATAGGCTCAAAAACCCTAGTCTGGTGACCTGAGTAAATCTGTACTCAGAGGACTGGGTGTCTAATCAATCATAGGTGAAAAAATGAAGCTCTTGAGTCCTATGATTATGTTAGAGACTAATCCTTCTACTGATTGATCCTTTGCCTGAGTTTTCTTGTCTTTGAACATCCTTGATTAAATGCCAAATGAAGAAGTGACTGCTCTGGGTACTTGCTTTGACCTGATGAAAATCCTGAAGATATGTCATCTCAGGGGGGTCAAAAATTAGGGTATGACACATGGTCCCTCCAAAATACAGTTTGCACTTTTGAGGGTTCACTTTGAGACCTGTTGCATCAGAAAATTTATGAAATTCTGTCATAATAGCTTGGACAGAGTTGACATCTCCCTTGCTAAACAGAATTAGGTCATCAACAAATGTTATATCAATTAGTTTCATCTTTGCACACTTGGGATGATATCTGAACTTTGGTTGTCTTTGTACTTTCTTCAAACTTCTATGTAAGTACTCCATGATAAGGACAAACAAGAGAGGTGAGATTGGGTCACCTTGCCTAATCCCTCTCTTGGCTTTCACAATAGAACTTCTATGCCCCTGCACTACATATTTATAGGAAACAGTGGAGATACATATCATAATCCAGTCAATAAATCTAGATAGGAAACTCAACTCTCTCAAAATGCCTTCAAGAGCTCCCCATTCAACTGTATCATAGGCCTTCTGGAGGTCCATTTGAATGGCACATCTTGGAGATATGTGTTTGCAATTGTATCCCCTCAACAGCTCATGTGCTATGATGATGTTATCATGAATCACCCTTCCTGGAAAAAAAGCAGCTTGTGTATCATCTACAATATCAGCAATAACTCTACTAAGCCTTGTTGTTAGGATTTTTGATATGATCTTATAAATGGTTGTGCAACATGCTATTGGTCTGAGATCCTTCATGGTTTTAGCATTGGCTAATTTGGGGATCAAGATCACTAGAGTGCAGTTCACAGCTGCATACATTCTTCTATTATCAAAAAAATCCATGACAGCTTTCACTACATCCTGCTTAATGACAGTCCAGCTAGCTTTGAAAAACTTTGCATTAAAACCATCTACACCGGGGGCTTTGTTGTTCCCAATTCCCTGCAAGGCATCCTTTATCTCTTTCTCAGTGACTTGTTGAATAAGCATGTTTTGTTGATCCCTACTGAGCTGCTTCCCATCTCTGTGGACTTCCACATCAATATGCCTGAGATTCTGAGCTGTTTCTTCCACCAGTCCCTGATAAAAGTTGGTTATCTCATCTTCAATGTCTTGGATCTCCAGCAGAATTTTGCCATGCTGATTCTCCAATTTATAAAGCCCAGTTTGCTTGTTTTTCCCTCTGATTATTGCATGGAAATAGGCATTGTTTGAGTCTCCTAATTGTAGCCAATCCACCTTTTCCTTTTGACTGAGAATCTTTTCCGCCAATTCTGTGTTCTGGATGACTTCCTCAGTCCAATATTTCACTTGTTTGATCAGATCCTGGTTGAATCTATCCTCCTCAAGCATATGTTGAGCTTTCTCAAGATTATCTCTGTTGTCCTGGATTTTTATGGCTCCAACTGTTTCTCTTTTAGTGTAATTCCTCACTGTGGCTTGAAGTCTCATAAGCTTTCTCCAGAGGATGTACATAGGCCTGCCCTTTTTTGGTTGCTTCCAACTGTTGTGGATCACCTACAAATAGTCACTTCTTTCAGTAATACATTTCAAGAATTTAAAACCAGAGGGATTTTTATGCACTGGTACTGTATTATCAATCTGAATCTTTAAAGGGGCATGATCAGAGATGTGAGGTTGCAGCACTTCAGTTTCACTTTATGGAAAGTGTTGGTACCAGGTTGTGTTGCAGATAGCCCTATCAATCCTGGAATATATCATCCCATTAGCCTGTTTATTAGACCATGTGAAATGTTCCTCTCGAGTCTCATGTTCAGTTAAACCTACAGTTTCCATCATACTTGCCAAGTCAGCATATTCAGTAGGATGAACATCTTTTCCACCAATCCTGTCATCTCCAGTCAACACATTGTTAAAGTCTCCTGTGATCATCCAAGGGCCTCTAACACTGTTTACTAAGTCTTCAATATCTTTCCAGAGATTTAGCCTCTTAACAAGCTGATTCTGAGCATAGACAATTGTTAGGCTAAAAGCTTTATCTCCATTAAGGTGATAGAGCTCACAGTGGAGGAATTGATCAGAGCTAGCTATAGTGTGAACCTCCCATCTATCTTTTCTCCACATAAACCATATTCTACCATTCTGATGGTGCACATAATTATCACTACAACCCCAATACTGACCAAAGGCTTTTCTTATGTTATCAGCTTTATTTATTTTCACCCTAGTTTCTAATAAAGCAAAACAAGATACCTGGTTCTTTTTGAGGTGGGCTGCAACCTCCAAGTATCTTGCCCTCTTATTGAGCCCTCTAATATTCCAGCTTATCATCATGTCACAGTCTCATTGACTGTGGAGCATTCTCAAACTCCCAAGACATCAAAGCCATTTGTGCAATCCAGGTCCTCCTTGTCTTCAAACCTAAGAGCTCTGAATGGCTTGCCATTTGAAGTCACTTGCATCCATGGGTTGGCCTCTTCCTCAATCTCCTTTTGTTTTCCCTTCACCACTATAGGGTCTATCTGTTCCACTGGTTTAGGCTCCTCTGCATCAGGTGGTGGATTCGGTTTTGGGACCCATGTTTTCTTAATTACTTCTTTCTTCTTGCACTCATGTCCCACTTTGTTACACTTCTTGCAAAATGGTGGTCTCCACTCATAGTCAATTTTCTGCACCATTTTGGTTCCACTTGGAGTATTGATATTGATGGCACTCTTAAGTTCTATGGTCACATCAACTTCAATGAGCACCCGAGCATATGAGACCCATAACTTCTTGGTTGTGCACTCATCCATCATTATCGGTTTGCCTAAGGCACTTTCTATTTTCCCAATACTCTCCTCTCCCCAATACAACAGTGGTAGTTGAGGAAAGATAACCCACAAAGGGAGCACTCTGAGCAGGTCATCTTTAAGCTGAAATTCAGGTGTCCATTCATGAAGGAACATAGGTTTTCTGTAGATTGTGTAGGGGCCTCGTAGTAGGATAGTATCCTTGTCTTCACGCGAATGGAATTTGATCATAAAATATCCCTCTTCATTGTAGTATAGTTCTGGAAGAGCTACAAAATTCTGAGTATTAGACATAAATTTCTTCACAGCATTCATCGATAGTGGTTCTCCAAGAGCATACATAATCAAGGTATTTCCCCAATACTGTCTCTCTGAAGCTACATCTTGCTCCTCAATTTGGACCTCAATCTCACCCTTGATCACCATAGTCGCCGTGTACTTGATTGCAGTTCCATTGAATCGATTCCCTTTGATAATTTCTACCCAAGGTTTCGCTTCAGGGGGTTTCCGATTTGCAATTGTGTTCTCCGATTCCTTACGAATTTCCGTCTGAGCAGGGGTTTCAGTCTGTGGTCCTGACATTGTGCTAGCTGTAGAACCCTTATTCAATTGAGAGGTAGATGGCGGTGATGTAACTGGCACCGCCGGGGGAGTCGTAGCCACCTTCTTCTTCGGACGGCCGCGACCCATCGCTCTGTTAGGGTTTTACTCTTTTAAATAACTACAATTGAGAGGGGATAAAACCACTTGATGCCAAAAATAACTTCCGAAGTATATTAGGCTGTCGTGTAGTCCGAATACTGGTGGTGAAAACTAAAAAAATCATTCAGACACTAATGAAAAAAATTATTAAAAAAGATTAAGTATCTTTTAATCAAGATTTAATGCATAAATAATAGTTTACATGTATTTCTCTAGAATTTTTCATTTACATTAAGACTGTAATTCTCTCCTCCTTTAAATTATTCCTTTTCTTTAATAAAGCAATCTTCTTTTCTTTAAGTGCATTAATTTTTTCTTGCATTTTTCTATCGTTTCAATTGCTTCAGAAGAAGATGTTGATCACATAAATCTAGTAATTTGAGATAGTGTTACCATTCATACCATGACAAAAATTAGAATGAATTCCATAAACTATAATTAATTCATTTATCTCTGACAAGATTATCATTTACATGTTATTCATTTTTCTCACCAAAATTGATACACAACAGGATATACATGAAAAGAAATGTGTTAGCTGAGGAATGAGGAAGAGACATATACTTGGTCTTCATCCTGAATATGGATAAATATGACGGTAATATTACCATCAATTCCATATATTTAGTATGAACAACTTAGGTTTTAAAAGAAGAAAAAAAACTATTTGTGTCCTACCTAGGGGCCTTCTAGGAGGAAAGACATTGACTCGTTAAAGAATAAGCTAAGGATTATTACATTTGATTGGTTAATTTGTGTAGGTAATATGTTATGCAAGATGTCCTTACTATGCATGAGACATCATGTTTCTGTTTGACTTTGTCGTGCATGCTTTTTCTATTTGAATATCACTTCGGCATTTTGTTCTATATTTGTATCCTTTTTAGTTCAATCATAAGTGTGTTTAGAAGTGGGTTATTTGGAAAAGCCTTTAAATCTGAATCTGTTTGGTAAAGATTATGTTAAATCTTAAATCTATCTGAAAAATATTTAATTGGATGTAATTTTATAAAAGTTTATAATTTGGTTAAATGAAGAAGATTGAAGTTGCAATTTTTGGATTCAGTTGATTTTTTTTCAAAACCCTATTAGGCTTTTCGGCTAGATCATGATTTCTATGGAGATGATTCTCCTTGTTTGAAGACTGAAGTCTTTGTATTTTTATTATAATACTCTATTCTTCAGTATCTTTCTTATTTTTTAAAGATATCATATTCGGTATGTATTTGTGATTTAAATCAAACCACATATAATATTTATCTTGAAAAACCTTTACAGAGTGTTTAAGTAAATGTGAGAGGTCTCAGATTTAGGGGGGGTCTGGGTTGAAATACACGAGTATTATTAGGAAAAAAGCACGAAAGTGGGAAAGTTCAAAGGAGACCTTCGTGTACTGTTGACTAATGATTTAGTGAATTTACTTTCTTTAGGATGACGCCTTTCAGATGTAGTCGACGTTGTACCGAACTGGATTAACAATTATCTATGTCATTTAATTTTTTTCACTTGATCTTTGATTATTGTATATCGTATTGTATTGTTTCACACATAGTGTATGCATCTTAATGATAATTGAACAAAATATCAATTGGCATCAGAGTAGTCATCATGTTCTTGTTGGGTGAGTTCGTGTACTGTTGAAAAGAAAACATAGTAGTAAAAAGAAAGAAAATTGTTGCTCTCCCCGAGAAGTAGAATCTTAAAGATGATGTTGATGATATTATGGAAGGCAATATGGATGAACATGATGGAAAGATAAAGAAAAGGATGGTGGTGGTAATAAACTTCCTAAAAAAAATACATTTTATTCCTTTGAATACCGTTTCTTTTTTATTATGAATAAAGTTTTGCCAAATGGAAGTTTGTTTTCCATCAAAGAGTAGCTCCTAAAAGATAACTTTCTAATGATGCTAAGAAATTCAAAGAGATCATGGAACACCTCAATAATGCTCAGGTCCTCCTGAAAATAATGATGAATATTGCTCCCTTTTATCTAAAAATGGTAAAAGAGTTCATTATTAACATGCCTAAATGGTTTAATGATGTTTGGAATGGTGAGTATAAGAAGGCGCATATTCCGGGTCACTACTTCGCCTTCTTGATTGCAATTATAAATGATTACCTTGGTAGAGGAAGATTAATTACATCTGACACTATCCCATCTTTGAAGACTATTGCTTAAGAAATCATGGGGAAACTGCATGATGATTGACCATCTAAAGCCTTATTGGCAGCTTCGAAACTTAGTATGAAATATACAATTCAATACAAGTTTGGTGTTGAAAATTTGGCGCACTCCTCCCATGGAACATGTATTACTCCCAGTCTAGCTAGTTTGTTGTATTAGATAGACACGAGGGCACCTATCAATTTCGGTGATTATGTCTTTGAACAAGTGGTTAAGCATGCTGAATCTTATATAGCGAAACTTCTAATTGGGTTCCCTTATTTAATTTCTCGTATATTAATCAGTCAAAAGAGTGATATTATTATTGTTGAGGATGAAGTTGGTGTTGCTCCTAGATTGTTGAATTTCAATTATAAATTGTTTGCTAGGAAACATGCCCATGATATTTATGCTTCCTAATGTTCCTGGTACCTATGAATCCAATTTACCGTTTGATGATGATATGCTTGATGTGACTCTCATGTCTAGGCTAGTGAGAAGCCACATTCTCAAGGCCCTTATACACAAGGCTAAGGATCTTCAGTAAATTATTGCCACATCCACTGCGAGAAAAGGTGTTTGTGAAGATCTTACTAAACTATTAAGTCTGCAAGTAGCTGGTGCTACTTCATCTCAGGCAGATATTCTAAATATTAAGAAAGACGTGTGACAAAGGATCAATATGAAGACATGTCAACTACTAAAAAGGAGGTGAATGCTGAGGACAAGTATGAAACTGCTTTAGATGATATTGTAATATTTTATCTACTTGTATATTATAATATTTTTTGAAAAATAAAAAGAAAATATGTTTTTCTTTTACAAATATGGTGACAACAATAATAGACTTAAAAAGATAAGTTGAGCTCGAATCATCTATACTAAAATTTTGAATTTTTTTTAACTTAGCTATTTCATTTGTAATTAATAAGTAAAAACAAAGAAACCATAATATAAAAAAAAAATTGTTTGTACTTACTTGTGTTCTTTTGTTTTGTTTTTTTTATTTGTTCGTGTTTTTTTAGCTTATTCATTTACATTGTTGATAGATCTGAAAAAACAAAAATAAATTACTAACTATAAGAAAGGTTATAGAAGAAAATAATGAAATGAAAAGAGAGAGTAACATAAAAGAAAAATGAATGTAATTTGAGAGAAGAATGAGATGGTGAGTGAAAGAGGGGGAAAAGAGGGGAAAAAGTGAAAGTTGAAAAAGTATCAAGTAGAAATTTGACACGTGGCAACATTTGTTTGAAGTAGAGTAAATTAATTGGGTGATTAATTTTTTATTGTTTTTACTTTTTGCAAGTAATTAAAAGTGAAAGACAATATTTATTTTTTCGATAAGCAACTTTTGTATTAAAAAGCACTAGGGGTGCTAACCGAATACAAAAACACACAAACTAAGCAAAGAAAGCCACAAGCGGCAAGAAAACTAACCATCAACCAACTCCACCGGGTGTGAAAACCACAACTCCTTATCCACATCTAAACCTCATTTGGAAATGATCGAAAACCAATCTCAACCAAAATATTTAATACTATTAAGGATATCCCCAACTACCCAACTCTTATTATTGAAAACAAGATTATTCCTACTCCACCAAATACACCAAAAAACCAACAGGCAAAAAAACATAGAAAAGGAAGGATGGACCAAGGTGGAAAGCCTAGCACACACCTGCTCAACAAAAGGAAGCTCCAAATCAAAAGAATCAAAAGAAGTATAGTCTCCATTAAGCCAAAGAAAGAAAAGCTCCCAAACACGCCTTACACCCACGCAACTAAATAAGAGATGATTCAAATCCTCATCAAACTCCAAGCACACCGGCCAAAGTAAGGTACTAGCATCGTGAATGACATCTCTCCTAAACAACTCCACTTTATAAGGTAAACTATTAAGCATAAAGCGCCAACCAAAAATCTTCACTTTATTTGCTCGAGATTTTCGCCTTCCAAATGGTGCTAATAATCTATTGTCACCCATTATCCACCATGATACCAGAATAATTCAACTCATACAACCTACGGAATCCATTGCTAACCGAAAAAAACATCATGGTTCCTTCACCAAACAACTGAATCATCAACATCCTGTATAAGAACAATAGTGACCACCAATGAGAACAGACCAAGCCAGTCTGCAAGTAACTCCCCTAAAGAATTCAAAGAGTCAATGCCAAAATCCCATATCCACTGATCACAAACACAAGAACCCATATCAGCCACCTTACAATTCATCGAAGAACAACTACTAAACAAATTTGGAAAAAGATACTTCAAAGGTTTCACACGTATCCAACAATGATTCCAAAAATCTAAAGGACGAGCAGAACCCAACTTGTAAGAAAAGAAACTATCAAACCAAGATTGATAATATTGATAGTTTGCGTGCATTTTATATTAATAGTTATATAGTTAATATGTACTCTCTACTATTTATTAATGTCTCTGTCTCAAAATAAAAGTCTTACATAAACAAATTTAGTCAAGTTTTTTAGTAGAAGATACTCTTGTTCTAGGTTTCCAAAAGTACTACTTAAAAAAAGCAAAAGATTATATTAATGTGAGGACAAGGGGTACTCAACCCTAATACAAAAGAGGAGAGCAAGCCAAACTTCTCAAGAACACTAAAGGATTGGACATCCAAACAACTTTAGGATAATCTAAATGACCCTTTGATCTAGCACTAAGCCAATCACAAGCTAAATATTTCATTACTATAACAATCTCTTGATTCCCTTTCATCCCGCCATTAAAAAGAATATTGTTTCTTATCAACCGGACAACCCTAACCACAACCATCCATATGAGAATCCTACAATTTCTTTTCCCCTGAGGTATCAAACAACAACAAATGATTAGAAATATCCCAACAAGAACTAAAATTATCCTCCTAACCCAATAAAAAATACAGGACCTAACATCTACAACCACTTTACAATCATTAAACAAATGTTTATCAGATCCTTTCTGACCAAGCCATAACATGCAAATAAGATTATGGGTATCTGATATAAATCCCCTTTTTGCAAGATCATCTCTTGTTTGAAGCCTATTAAGGATAACTCTCCAAGCAAACACGTGGATATTATTGGGGACATTTGATTTCCAAAAACACTTTAGAGAGTTTTAAATCAATTCCCTGCCGAAAATTCAAACAAACCAACAACTTCAATGTTATATACGTTGATTTAACTGAGGAGCCGCTAGGATCACGCCACCAGAAATAGGAATAACATGATACAAAGTTGTGAGAAGATTTTGTTGTATTCGCAGCTTGCCTGATCCGACAGAAACTCAAAACTTGAGCACACAGACTAGGCCCAACTGTCTTCAAACCAAGAACTAACTTCAATCTAGGCCCCTCCAAGTAGTCAAACTATATAGAAAATTACAAACAAATAGGTTAAACACTAATCCACTGGTCCCTCCAAAATCAATACTTGATTCGCTCTAACTTACACATAATACTCTTGTCGAACCAATTGTTCCCTACTCCCCAAGATCCCAAAACAACCAATAAATCACTCTATCATAATGAAGATTTCGGATCACGAACTAAAACCTTTATATTACGGTATTTGAATGCAAGCACTTTAATACTTCTTCTATCGAATGAATGAAAGTCATACACAATTATTTTATGTAAAATTAATTATATTTTTTAATTACGTTTTATAATTTAGGGGGATGGAATAAGTTGTAAGAATTATTCTCAAAAAAGAATTTAGGGAGGAGGGAGTAAGTTTTAAGAATTATTTTCAAAAGAGGATGATAAAGCATTTAAAAGAAGAAAAAAAGAAAGAGCGCCATATAAGAAAAACATATTCACATGAAGTTAGAATAACTAATCAACGGTGAAAAGCCCCTTAAATTAGAGGGGAACACAACATTGCTTAAAAATAGCAAAGTGTAAGATAAAAGTGAAGATTCATAAGCATTATTTTATTAAAATAAAGTATTTCAAGCAAATAAAATAATATTGGGGTGGCAAAATATTCATCTCCAAACATCTTTTGTTTAGAATAAAACAGAGAATTAAGGAGTTGATGGATATACGTTCGTTTAAACAAAATGTGCAAAAAGAGTGATGTGACAATACATTCAAGAATTTTTGCTGGTATTTCTAATATCATATCGTATAATATCTCTATTTGTATATATGAAATACAGTAATACTTTTTATGTATATTAAAAAGCGTAATTAGTTATTTAAATTGTATTATTTTGATTATTATTAAATATTCTCTGTATAGAATTATTTAATTTGATGTTTAATATTTTAAGATAATATGGCATTATTAGTAACTAATATATTTTTATAAAAAATAATAAATAATTAAAAAAATGAAATATCTAACATTTACAATAAACTATTTTTAAAATCTTATAATTAGCCTAAGATAAAGTAAACAAAGTTTTAATTAATTAATTTAATAATTAAATTTTATCATTTAAAATATGAATAAGTAAGTGATTCGAGATTAATAAGAGAAGATGAAGCAATTTTAAAAATAGAATGTTGTATGGATCAAATGCTTTAGTCCTTAGATCACTGTGTGTCAATTTTCGATAGCGCGACAAACATATATATATATATATATATATATATATATATATATATATATATATATATATATATATATATATATATATATATATATATATATATATATATATATATATATATATATATATATATATATATATATATCATTTAATTAGAGTTTTTTTTTTTAATTTGTGTGAGCAAGTTTATATAAACGAGAGAACTAAGGGTTCTCCAGCATGTTAACACGAAAGAAATGAGACGAAATCCAACAAAAAAAAGAGATTACAATCCAATTAGAATTACGCTAAAAATAACAAAGACTCTTTGCTAAATTCGAAAAAATTAGAATTGGAAATAGTAATATCTCCTATTAACAATTATATCCAAACCAAAAAATTTATATTCCATACCGTATTATCCACATTCCAACCATCGTTTTGAAAACAAATCCCATTATGCAAAAGCCAAATAAACCACGTAGTTGCAACTCAAACAACTTCCAATTTGTCCTCCCTAACTTTCTTCCCTTTGCAAAATAAAGATCAATCTATAAAAACTGAAAGACACTCCTCCTCTATTATTCTAACTAGTTTACCAATTCATAAAGCTATGACATTTCAAATAATCTTTGCTACTTTACATTTGAAAAAAGAGTGACCATATTGATTTAAAAAAAACTACCACCCTTTGTTAATCATATTTTGGTCATTGAGAATTCAATAGTTTTAGGAAAATAGAGAAAGAACATTTAAAAATAAATAAATATATAAAAAAAAGCAAATACTATATTACAGTATACGCTTTATCAATTTTATTTTTATTAATTTTGATCAATTTAATTAATTAATTAATTCTGAATTTAGTCTTAAGAAATTAGAGATGGCAAAATGAATCTGGTTAGTGGGTACTATAATTATTTTGGTTTTTTCTTCACCCATCTCCTAACCTTCTTGCCCACCCCTGGTGAATTTACAACATTACCCCTTGTTTCGGAAGTTCATTTCCGAAACGGTACTTTTTTTTGAAAAAAAATGTGTTTTCGGAAATGAACTTCCAAAAACGTGTTTTTTTTAATATAAAATATTGGTTTCGGAGATGCATCTCCGAAATAAAGTTACATTTTCAGAAAATGTGGTGTTTCGGAAGTTCATCTCCGAACGCACCCCCCTTGGAGAATTCGGAAATGAACCTCCGAAAATATGTCTGGACAGAATAAAATGAAAAACAACAACAATTCGCTTTATTTAATCGGGTGAAGATTACAACGATAATAATACATAAAATTAAAGTTACATATTGTTGAACACGGGTAGGTGGGGATGAGAGAGTGGTGGGGAGAAAAAAAGGCTTCCAAATTTCAAAAGGTGTACTACTGTAAGTAACAGATGACGGAGGAGGTGTAACCGGGGCCGGAACATATGACGGAGGAGGTGTAACCGGGGCCGGAACATATGACGGAGGAGGTGGATGTCCGGAGGAAGAAGAACCGGAGGTACGTCCACCGCGAGACAAAGGAGCCAATCAATGTAAGCTATAATTTATCATTATCATCAGGGGACGTCATTACAAAAAATTGGGAAAAAAATCTTATTATTTTTAATCTTGATTTTTTAGAAATGACGTCCCCAGATGATAATGATAAACTATAGCTTACAATGATTGGCTCCTTTGTCTCGCGGTGGACGTACCTCCGGTTCTTCTTCCTCCGGACATCCACCTCCTCCGTCATATGTTCCGGCCCCGGTTACACCTCCTCCGTCATTTGTTACTTACAGTAGTACGTATTTTTATTAACATGATAAATCCAATACAAAAACACTGTGCGATACAATCCGAAATCCGAACAAAACAAAACAAAACACGTCAAACAAAACAAAAACATGTTATTCTGCCCGACGAGCGTTACAAAATACACATCAAACAAAATAAAAACACGTTATTCTTCTCGACGAGCGAACTCCTCCGAATGAAGATAATTATACCAATCTTCATCCCACTCAGTATCAGAACCATCAGCGTTGATCACGCCTGAAGGCTGAGCCTGCGCGTCCGAGCCATGGACTCCCAGGGGACGAGAAGCAGAACCAGTCAAAAGCTTCTTCTTCTCCTTCACCACCTTCACCTCCTTCACCTCTTTCACCTCCTTCTTTGAAGAACTCTTTCTTCCCTTAGCGCCCTCTTTAGAAGACGCAGTCCTGCGTGCTTGTTGGTTGCCTGACATGTTCCTGTAAACAGTTGAAATCGATTAATATGCGAGACAAAATAAAAAACAAAAAAATTTGAACTTCTGATACAATTCGGAAGTTCATTTCCGAAAACTGGGAGGGAGGTGTTTTCAGAAATGAACTTCCGAAACACCCCTGCGATGGACTTTTCTGCAACTTCCATGGCAGACCCCTAAACCAAACTTCAAACCAAATCAAAATGCTTCTAAACAACCTAAATACTACTAACAACCTAACCATATATCATTTATGCAATTAAAACCCTAAATAACATGCATTTGAATAATAGATCTAAAAATTTCAAAACTTACAAAGTGTTAGGATTGAGGGCTTTTGAATGTTGTTTAGCAGTGTGATTGGAGCCTTGATGCAGCTTTGGAATTCTGTTTGCACAAATTTTCGCCTTTGCCACTTTTTGTTTTGATTTAGGGTAAATGATTGGGGTAGGGGGAGTGTTTTGATAAATCTGCAGAAATCGCAGTATTTCGGAAGTTCACTTCCGAAACCCCTGCTTCGGAAATGAACTTCCGAAATAAGTCAATTTTTTCAAAAAAAAGCGCTTCGGAAGTTCATTTCCGAAGCAGGGGTATTTTGGTATTTTCGCTGGGGGTGACCCCCATAGGGAGGTGGCCAAAGAAATTTTCATTATTTTAATAAGTTATAATCAATTGAAATTGTTGTAATATTAGTATTATTATTATTAATATCATACAGCTCATTATGAGTTGATGTCCTGTATAACTCATTATGACTAGACTAGCATTTATGAGGAGAATAATTATTCTTCCCTTATTTAGATAGATTTATAGTCTATAAATACCTCTTATGTAATCTTTACAAAATATTTAAAACTATCCATATTTCTACATGGTATCAGAGCACCCGATTCTAGGGCTCTGCTTCCGCGATCAAAACATTAGTTATTCTTATTACGACCTTTTTTCTTGGTCAAGGTTCCCTTTCTCTTGGAACCCTAGTGATCTCGGTGACTTTGCAACTGTCGTTCACCGCTCAACTATCGTTGCAGATTCGACCGTTACAGGACAACCTTTATTGTTGTACCTCAGTTTCTTGCTGTGTGCAGCCCTTGATTGTTTGGTTGTCATCTTTATTGGTGTTTCTCTTTGGCAGCCCTTCGGTCCTCTCCTAATGTAACACCCCATAAAATTCTTTATTTAATTTAATTAATTTTTGGATTAAATATTAGAATTATTTGAGTTAATTGAGAAAATGGAATAATGAGGCTAATGGGCCAGTGTCGCTTTTAGTAGAAGGGGGGTGTCAGTTGTGAAGCCCATTACTAACGATAAGCTTATTTTCATAAAATAAGAAAAAAGAAAGAATTGTGGGAAGAGAACCAAAAGGGAGAAGAGAAGTCTGAACGTGAAAGAGCAAAGAAGCGAGGAAGTGCGACGCGAGGAAGAACGAAGAATCAACCTTCAAGTAAGGGGGGACTCTTCCGTTTAACTTCTATTACGGGATTATAGATAGTTGGATAGATTGAACATGTTGTTGGATTCAATTGGGTTATGTTTAGGTTTTAGGATGTTAGGTTTTGGAAGATTTGTTGAATTGTTTGTATTGATGTGGTATGGTAGTGTTTGGGTGTTTGAAATGAGTTATAAACATGCCAAATTGTGTTTGTTGATGCTGTTTGATGTTGCAATACAATATGGTGCGTTTTGGTGTGGTTTGGAATTGGTACAGTAAAAATGGTGATTTTAGGTTGCAGACTCGAAGTAATCGGTTACCAAAGGGTGGGTAATCGATTACTCATAGTAAAAACAGCAGGGATGACATTTTGGGAGTCGATAATCGGTTACCGAAAGGGCAGTAACCGATTACCCATACAAAAAACAGCGTGATGGTCATTTTTGAAAGTCAGTAACCGGCTACCCTGGTTTCAGTAACCGGTTACCACTGAAGCTTTTGAAAAATTATTTTATTTTCTAAAACCCATATCTTTCAAACCGTAAGTCGGATTTTAGTGCCGTTTTGAGCACGGTAAAGCTAATTAAATGATCTATACAATAAAATGGTGTTTTGAGTCGTAATTCGATTTTATTTTTAAAACAATCGACTTTATTTGGTTGTGATGGTTATGCGTACAGGTACATAGGTGGATGCCTTATCTGTTACAATGTTGTGGTTGTGATTGATGATTAATATACATATATTACTGATGTTAAATATATGTTGTGATGGTTGAGAAATAGCATATCTATGTGTGGCTATTGTTTGTTGCATTGGTTGATGATTATGATGTTCAGTTGATTGGTGTTGATGATTAGCATGCTGTATGTGATGCATGCATTTCATAATCATGTTGTGGGTTGTATCCCTTATGGTGGTGGGACAGCGGTAGCTAATTCCCATTGTGCGGAATTAGTGAGAGAAGTAGCCGAATCTTTATGGTGGTGGATCGGTGAGATGGGTTATCCCATGATTGGTACCACATGCATATAGTTGCATTGCATTAGGCTACTTGTATTATTATAACATGAATGGAAGATTGTCCAATGTTATAATATGTGATGATTGTGTAATTGTTGTGATTAATTATGTTGTGGTGGATCTGATCATAACTGTAATTGGGTGAATAATATGTGACTGATATTCTATTATTTATATCTTATAACATTGGTTAAATGCGAATGAGACTCACCCTTACTGTTGTTATTTTTCAGATTGAGGAGTAGCTGTTGTACTTGGTGAGGATTAGCTCGTCAAGTAGTTCGTTAGAGTCAGTTGAGTCCGTGTCATGCTCTTGTCGTGTAACACTGGGAACGTTATTTAGGAATAACTGATAAACTCTTGTTTTGTTTATGGTTTATGGTTGGATTACGAGTCTCCGACTCCGGATGTTTGATTATTCAGTTGTTAAGAATATTCCACTGTGTTAACATGCTATCTGAATAATTTTTGGTTTATCGTTCCTTTTATGGCATGACATAAATATTGGATCATTTTGTTGGAGTTGTAATACCCTTTTTCATGTTTTACTCTGATTAATGTTAATTTTCCGCGGGGTTTAGAAGGGTGTTACACCTAACAGTAGATCTCGAGGCGGTTTGTTTCTCTCCATGGACTCCTTAAGTAAGTTCTCTAACACCAGTTCTCTGACCATGACTAGTAAGAACTCTAGCTTCTTAGCTTTAAATGCCTCTTGTTCTAAAGATATCTGGATTATTGACTCTGGTGCAACTGATCACATGACTCCATATATGTCATATCTCTCTTCTTATTCACCTTTATCTAATAAACGCCATATTACCGTTGCAAATGGGTCCTAAACCCCGATTGTCGGATGTGGTAACATCCGCCTAAGCTCATCTCTCCACCTAAATCATGTGCTTCATGTCCCTAAGCTTTCTAATAATATCGAACTATGCTATAACCTTTTTTCATTCTCATTGTATTTTTTCAAGACCTCGCCACAGGAAAGACGATTGGAATTGCTGAGGAACAAAACGGGTTATATTGTCTTCCTCATAAGGAAAGCAAGTGTCATCAGGATGGTTCAGAGTCATGGGCAAATACTCAAATATGGATCCAACACAAGCGTCTTGGACATCCTCCTTTTCGCGTGCTTAGTTCTATATTTCGTCACTTATTTACCAAAGTGTCTGTTGATTCCTTTCATTGTGATGTGTGCCTGTTTGCCAAATCCCATCGAGCAACCTATTCCCCTAGTGATACTAGGAGTGTCGAACCCTTTGATCTTGTTCATTCTGATGTATGAGGGCCTTCATCCATTTCTAATATTTATGGTGCAAAACGGTATGTTACTTTTATTGATGACTGTACTCGGGTTACATGGATTTTTCTTATGAAAGATAAGTCTGAAGTATGTAAATTGTTTATTAACTTTTATCAAATGGTTAAAACATAGTTTGGGAAACTTACTAAAATGTTACAATCAGACAATGGTAAGGAGTATGTAAACCAAAATTTTCACAATTTTCTCAAAACTAATGGTGTTGTTCATGAGTTGACTTGTATTAACACTCCACAACAAAATGGGGTTGTTGAAAGGAAAAGTCGTCATCTTCTTGAAATCACACGAGCATTACGCTTTCAAATGAATGTTCCTAAATTTTATTGGGGGGAAGTTGTCTTGACCTCTGCTTATTTAATCAATAGGTTACCTTCTAGGGTGTTGTCTGGTGTTAGTCCAAGTGCAGGTCCTGACTCAATTCTTTCCGTCCGTTCCCATTATGTCAAGCCTTCCGAATCGTGTCTTTGGTTGTTCTGCCTTTGTCCATGTTCATGGTCCTTATTGGGGAAAGTTAGATACTCAGGCTATTAAATGTATCTTCATAGGATATGCTTCAAATAAGAAAGGGTACAAGTGTTATCATCCTCCGAATCGTCGTGTCTATATATCCATGGATGTTACTTTTCAAGAATCTGAGTCTTTTTATCCCAGTCCCCAACTTCAGGGGGAGAATAATCAAGAAGCCGAGTCTTTAGAGTTGTCTTTCCTTCCACTTATTCCTCTAATACAGGACCCAGATCCGTTTCTTAAGTTGTCTGTTCTTCTTGTTATTCCTGTAATATAGGAACCTTTGATGCCTAATAAGGATGGTGGTGATGTACCAATATCGGTGCATAATAATGTTGACAGATACAAGTCGTTTCTTGAGTTGTATGTTCTTCCTGTTATTCCTGTAATACAGGAACCCTTGATGCCTAATGAGGATGGCGATGATGTACCAATATCGGTGCATAATAATGTTGACAGATACAAGTTACAGTTCCAGCGAAAAAGGTGGAAAGGTAAACCATCTCTTCCCCAACAAGTCCAATCGTCTGAACTTAGTAATTCTTGTGAGCCAAACCTTGATGACCTACCTATTTCTTTGAGAAAATAAAAAAGATCTTGTACCAAATACCCTATATCCCAGTTTGTGTCTACTGAAAAGCTTTTTGTGCAGCATCAGAGTTTTATTTCAGCTATTGACTCTATTAGAGTCCCCGCATCAGTGCAAGAAGAATTAAAGGATAAGAACTGGATTCAAGCCATGAATGAAGAGATGCATGCACTAGAGAAAAATGGGACTTGGGAGATTGTTGAGAAGCCAAATGACAAGAGGCCAGTAGGCTGCAGGTGGATATATACGGTAAAATACTGATCCGACGAAACACTCGATAGATATAAGGCGAGGATAGTTGCAAAGGGATACACTTAGACCTATGGAATTGATTATGAAGATACATTTGCTCCAATAGCAAAAATGAACACTATAAGAATCATTCTTTCCTTGGCAGCTCACTTTTATTGGAAGTTGCAACAATTTGATTTGGAAAATGCTTTTTGCATGGAGATTTGGAGGAAGAGGTGTATTTGGAGATCCCACCCGGATATGACCCTACTTCAAGAAGTAATAAGGTTTGCAGGTTAAAGAAGGCCATATATGGGCTCAAGCAATCACCCCGGGCTTGGTTTGGGAGGCTCACTCATGTTATGGTGTCCTTGGGTTATAAACAAAGCCAAGGTGATCATACTCTCTTTATAAAGCATGCTAAAAATGGTAAACTCACTCTTTTGTTAGTCTACGTAGACGATATGATCATAGCAGGTAATGATGAATTTGAGAAGAAGAACTTGAGAAGGGAGTTGGCAGCTCAGTTTGAAATGAAGGACCTTGGAAAGTTGAAATATTTCCTAGGTATGGAGGTAGCATACTCAAAACAAGTCATTTTCATTTCTCATAGGAAATATGTCCTTGACCTTCTCAAAGAGACTGGCAAGTTCGGTTGTCAACCCACCAGAGTGCCTATAGAGAAAAACCACAAAATTGGGAGTGATGAGGAAAGCCCAAGGGTTGATAAAACTCAATACCAGAGACTTATGGGAAAGTTCATTTATATATCTCACACTAGGCCTAACATAGCTTATCCGGTTAATGTTGTCAGTCAATTCATGCATGACCCTCAGGAGAGGCACTTACAGGCAGTGGATAGAATCTTGCAGTATCTAAAGATGAGCCCAGGAAGAGGACTATTGTTCAAGAAAAGTGAGTAGTTGTCTATGGAGGTTTATACTAATGCCCATTATGTAGGGTCGGTTGTTGACAAGAGATATTGTTTGTTCCTAGGTGGAAATTTAGTGACATGGAGGAGCAAGAAAAAAAATGTAGTTGCTAGATCAAGTGCAATGGCAGAGTTTAGAGCCATGGCTCAAGGAGTTTGTGAACTGTTGTGGATGAAGATCATTCTAGATGACTTGAAAATAAAGTATGAAGCTCCTATGAGACTTTTCTGCGATAATAAGTCTGCCATTAGTATTGCTCACAATCCGGTCCAGCACGACAGAACAAAGCATATAGAGACAGAACGACACTTCATCAAAGAGAAATTAGATAGTGGTCTTATTGCTACACAGTATGTCCATTCAGAACTTTAGTTAGCTGATGTGCTCACCAAAGGACTTCCCTTGGAGCAGTTTCGAGATCTTAGTTGCAAGCTAGGGATGATAGATATCCATTCCCCAGCTTGAGGGGGAGTGTTGTAATATTAGTATTATTATTATTATTATTAATATCATACAGCTCATTATGAGTTATTATCCTGTACAACTCATTATGACTAGATTAGCATTTATAAGGAGAACAATTACCCTTCCCTTATTTAGATAGATTTATAGTCTATAAATACCTCTTATGTATTATTTACGAAATATATAAAACTTTTCATATTTATACAGTATTAATTAATTTTGATCAATTTAAAAATAAATTAATTATCAATTTTGTTTTACCTGCATTTTTTTTGCAAGACAAATCAAGATTGTAGGTCTGCAATCTCTGGCATGAACGTGTATTAACAAGAACTTTTTACAATATTTTTCCTTTAGTGCAAGGCCCAGATGACTGCCCCATTTCGCCCTCATTTGCTTGTGGGTCAGACCAAGATTTTAGATCCGCACTCTCAACTATGTCAATTTATTTTTTGTAGGTTTTTATAAGGAGGGTTTAAATAGAACGGGCAAGCTCGTTTATCACCACTATAAGAGATCGAAAGACTTATTTTGAGAGTTTTGTAATTCTTATGTTTAATTATTTTAAGTTGTTATTATAATTTAAGAGCATAATTCTCTTGTATCTTTGTAATTGACATTGAGGTTGCAAGCTAAACCTGTGAAAAAATTTGGTGTAAAAAAGATTGTTAGGATAATCCTAATGTAAAAGCTCAAATTGTTTAGTGGAACTCACAAAGAAAAACTTTTGAGGACTAGATTAGGCCACATGATTTAAGACATAATTAGTATAAATCTTGGTGTGATTTCTCTCTCTCTCTCTCTCTCTCTCTCTCTCTCTCTCTCTCTCTCTCTCTCTCTCTCTCTCTCTCTCTCTCTCTCTTTCTATTTTATTTTTTCGCATTTCATTTCCACGACTCAATTTCTTCTTCTTCTTTCTTAAAATCAAAAAACCTAAAAAATCAATTGTTTGAAAAAAAAATCAAAATCCAAATAACACAATTCACCCATTTTTGTGTTTGAAGTCGCGTGGTCAAGAAATGACATAAGAGCCTAACTCATGTTATAAAACTAATCATCTCAGGAGGTAGGATTGAAGGATAGAAAAACACTTAGAAAGGGGGGGGGTTGAATAAGTGTAGTTTCAAAACTCGTAAGATAAAAATAATTTGCACAAGTATTTTTATCCTGGTTCGTTGTTAACGAAACTACTCCAGTCCACCCTATACAAGGTGATATACCTCAACTGAGGATTTAATCCACTAATCACACGAGATTACAATGGTTTTCCACTTAGACAACTTCTAAGTCTTCTAGAGTCTTCTGATCGCAACTTGATCACTCTAGGAACAACTGCTTAGAGACCTTCTAAGACTTCTCTAGAGTATACTGATCACAACCCGATCACTCTAGTCCTTTACAATTTAATGTAAACAAATTCTAAGAGTATTACAATTGCTTCTTAAAAGCGATAATTACAAACTGTGATATTTCTCTTACAGATTTAAGCTTAGACTCACTAAAGTATTACAACAGCAATGTAGTGAGCTTTGATGAAGATGAAGTTTCTGAGCTTTGAGTTGAACAACGTTTCAGCAAGTTAATATTCACAGATATTGTTAAGAATTGGTAACCTTGCTTCTCATCAGAACTTCATTTATATAGGCGTTTGAGAAGATGACCGTTGGGAGCATTTAATGCTTTGCGTATTCCGTACAGCATTGCATTTAATGTTTCACTATTTTGTCAACTACCTCGAGCCTTGCTTTTGCTGTGACTACTGACATTGCCTTTAATAGCTTCTAACGTTCCTTTTGTCAGTCAGCGTAGCCTGCCATCTAGTACTTGATTCTGATTTGTTCTTTGTAAATACTACGTTGAAAATCATCAGAGTACAAACAGCTTGGTGCAGAGCATCTTCTGATCCTTTGATCTTGATATGCTTCTGAGCGTGATTCCATGACTTCAGTGCTTCTGCTTCTGAACTCAAGTTCTTCTGATGCTTCTAATAGACCATGTTCTGATTCTGCTTAACCATCTTCTGATGTCTTGCCAGACCATGTGCTGAAGTTGCATACTGAACCTTCTGAGTCAAAGCTTCTTAGCGCTGATTTGTGCATACTCTTTATATATTTCCTGAAAAGGAAATTGCATAGGATTAGAGTACCACATTATCTTGAGCAAAATTCATATACATTGTTATCATCAAAACTAAGATTATTGATCAGAACAATTCTTGTTCTAACAATCTCCCCCTTTTTGATGATGACAAAAACATATATAAATGATATGAATTTGCAATCAGAATAACAGACGGCAAAAGACAATTACACAGTTATAGCATAAGCATATAAACATAATGTGAATGTGTCTCCCCCTGAGATTAACAATCTCCCCCTGAGATGAATAATCTCCCCCTGAAATTAATACTAGAAGAATTTTATAAATAAAAGACTTCCCTGAGTATTTCAGTAGAGACTTTCACATATGCTTGAACTTCAGAACATTCACTGCTTCTGATTTCTGCTTCCATAGGACAGCTTCAGAACATTGAATTTCTTTAGATCTTCAGAACATTCACAGCTTCTGATTTCTGCTTCCATCGGACAGCTTCAGAACTTGAATTTCTTTGATCCTCAGAACATTCACAGCTTCTGATTCTTGCTTCCAGCGGACAGCTTCAGAGCTTGAATTTCTTCTTGAATTATTCCATGCTAGATTGTATCAGAACATTGTTGAATGTACTTTAGCATCATCAGAGCATCTCTACATCCTGAAATGTTACAGAACAAAACTAAACGACAAAAGTCAGCATGAATGAATCAGAACATAAAATATGTTTCAGAACACATAATATGTATCAGAGCCATATAAGCCATATAGAATGTATCAGAACATATTTTATCATCAGAATATCTGAACATTCTTCCTTCTTGCTTCTGATTCTGAAGCTTCATAGCACTCAGCTTGCTTCAAGAATCCATGAGCATATTCCTTTTACAAAATTTGCGATTCCTCATGATTTTGCTTCTAATGTTGAGCTTTCAATCCTGCAAAACAACTTAGAAACATATGAAGCTTGCAGCTTCTGTTAGTAATGTGGGGGCTTTCTTCCCGGCAACTGCTAATATAAATCAAATCATTTATCACTATTTCTCCCCCTTTTTGTCATAACATCAAAAAGAATGTAAAAGATTCAGATGTAAGCATTCGACAAAGGAAAGAAAGACAAATAATCATTGATAAAATAAGCAGAAGTACAAGAGTTATGCAGAAGACAGATGCAACAAACAAACAGAAAACAACTAAGACACAAAGACTAAGACCCTAGCTTTGACAAAATCTTGGCTAGTGTCTCATGGATCCCGTTGTTGCTCTCAGTCTGCCTTGCCATGAAGGCTCTGAACTCTGCATTGGTCTCATCTTGCCTATCAAGACGAGAAGCCAGATCATTTTGATTCTTCTGCATGGCCTCCAAAGTCCGCACCAAATAGGAGGGTTCACCAGAAGAAGAAACTTCCAGACTTCTGTTGACTGGCATAACATTCTCCACTGCTGCTTCCATGGTAGTCTCTTCATGGAGATCATCAGAATGTACCACCACATTCTCAACAGGATGATCTTCTGAATGAGAACAGTCAATCTCTTCAGCATCTTCCATCTCTACATCTGAGTCAGACTCAGAAATAGCTTCAGCATATTCTGGTTCTGGGAACTCAGAATTTCCATCTTCCAGGGCTTGAAGAATGGTTGCAAGATTTGTTGGAGAAGGAGGACCAGCTGCAGCTGCAGGATAGACCACTACTGGAAAGTCCATATCAGGAGCACTTTCAGAAGGGTTCATTCTGAACCAGTTGAACAGCCCTTGAAAGTCACCAGTCAGAGCCATGAACTTTGGTCGCCAGACCACAAGAGTTCTGCAGGGATTCGCTTCCAGGTCTGCAAGGAGCCTTGCTAATTCAAGCTCATCAATGAATTTTTTCTCTTCAAAGCAGAATCGGCCACTACAACTAGTAAACCAAAAATCTTCAGCATCCCTTAGAAACCTTTTAGGTCTTGGAGCAAGATATTCACAAGACTCCTGAAGGGCTTTAAAGGCAACATCAGACATGAATCTAAAGGACCGCCAGATCTTTCGCATTGCTTCATCATCTATTCCACCATGATGAGCTGCACGAAGGACTTCCACACCTCTGTCTACAAGCTGCTTTACAATTGTAAAGCGTACACCAATACTGTAGGGACAACGAGGTTTGATTTTGTGTAGACCAAAATATGGTTTAAGTATGGAGTAGGGTTGCGGATCACGGTTAGGTGGAAAAAGGAAATTTTCTACGGTTTCTGAAAAATTATTTAGTGAGGTGGAGGGAATGGGTTCATTATTTTCAGAAGGAGGAGATAGAGACGAGGGTGAAGATGTTGTGAGAGGAATGACAGTTTGGAGGGGTTGTATGTCAAGAACAGTGGGTTCAATGACTTGGTCAGATACAGTGTTTATTTGAGAAGGAGAGGGAGGAATGAGAGCATGGACAAGAATGGGTGATTCTGATGGGACTATTTCTGGTTGGTTTAGAGGTTTAGAAGGAGGGGCAACAGATATTGGTGCAACTTCTGATTGATACGCAGGTGCAGAAACAGGTTCAGAGAAGACAATACCTTTAGAAACATTCTGAAGAGCAGCAAGTTCAGCTTCACGGCGCTTCTGCTTCTTGGATTTCTTCTCTTCCACTACCTTTGCTTTTCCAGAAGCAATTTCTTTTCTTCTGGCAGCCATTCGACTGTCTTCTTCCTTTTCTACAGCTTCTGAGGCAACTTCTTCCTCCTCAATATCAGTCACAATCATTCTTCTTCTCTTCTTCTTCTCAACAACTTTTTGAACAACAACAACTTTAGATGCCTTTTTCTTTTTCTTTTTCTCAACAGCAACATCTTCTTCCTTTTCTGCTGTTTTCTCAGACGCTGCTTCTGATTCAACTATAGCTGGCCACTGGTGCAAAGGTTTCTGTATAGTCAATCCCTTCTTGCTGACTATACCCCTAAGTCACCAGTCTGGCTTTGTTTCTTACCACTTCACCATTCTCACTCAGCTTGTTTCTGAAAACCCGTTTTGTTCCTATAATATTGAATCCTTTAGGTCTTGGAACAAGATCCCAAACATCATTCCTTATAAACTGATATAACTCTTCTTGCATGGCAATTATCCAGTCTGTATCTTCTAGAGCTTGATCAACAGAAGTTGGCTCGATCAGAGAAACCAGACCTAATTGACATCCAGCATTGTTCTTGAGGAATGCTCTTGTTCTGATAGGATCATCTCTCTTTCCAATAATGACATCTTCTGAGTGAGCAGATGTGAGTCTAGATGATCTTCTGATAGTTGGTTCTTCAGAAATTCTCAGATTTTCCAAGGATGCAGTAACTTGATCTTCTGATTCTTTGCTGCTTTGGTTTTTAGCTTCTGAAACTTTTCTTCTTGGTTCTTCAACTTCTGAGATATCAATATCAATATCTGCAAAATTTTCAAACTGCTTTGGCTTTTCAAGACCAAGCTTATCATCAAACCTGATATTGATTGATTCTTCTACAACCAATGTTTCAGTATTGTATACTCTGTAGCCTTTAGAGCGTTCAGAATATCCAAGAAGGAAACACTTTTGTGCCTTAGAATCAAACTTACCAAGATGATCTTTAGTGTTCAGAATAAAACAAACACATCCAAAAGGATGAAAATATGAAATGTTGGGATTTCTGTTCTTCCACAATTCATAAGGAGTCTTATTTAGAATAGGTCTTATAGAGATTCTATTCTGAATATAACATCCAGTGTTTATTGCTTCTGCCCAGAAGTGCTTAGCCATATTGGTTTCGTTGATCATGGTTCTGGCCATTTCTTGTAGAGTCCTATTCTTTCGTTCTACAACTCCATTTTGTTATGGATTCTAGGACAAGAGAAATCATGGGCAATACCATTTTCTTTGAAGAACTCCTCAAAGAATTTGTTCTCAAATTCACCACCATGATCACTTCTGACCTTTATGATTTTACACTCCTTCTCAGTTTGGATCTGAGTGCAGAATTCAAAGAACACTGAATGAGACTCATCCTTGTGTTTCAAGAACTTTACCCATGTCCAGCGGCTATAATCATCAACGATGACTAATCCATATTTCTTCCCTTTGACAGATGCTGTTTTGACTGGGCCAAACAGATCAATGTGCAAAAGTTCTAACGGCCTTGAGGAAGAGACAACATTCTTAGATTTTAATGCAGGTTTGGAGAACTTGCCCTTCTGACATGCTTCACAAAGAGCATATGATTTGTATTTCAGATTAGGGAGTCCTCTGACAAGATTTAGTTTGTTAATCTGAGAAATCTTTCTCAAACTAGCATGTCCTAATCTTCTGTGCCAGACCCATTGCTCTTCAGAAACAGACATAAGACAAGTCACCTTCTGATTCTTAAGATCCTGAAGATCTGTCTTATAAATGTTGTTCTTTCTCTTGCCTGTAAATAGGATTGAGCCATCCTTCTGACTTACAGCCTTGCAAGACTTTTGATTAAAGATTATGTCATAACCATTGTCACTTAATTGACTTATGGACAATAAGTTATGAGCTAATCCATCTACTAGAAGAACATTAGAAATAGAAGGAGAGTTACTAGACTTTATAGTTCCTGAGCCAATAATTTTGCCCTTCTGATCTCCTCCAAACTTCACTTCTCCAGCAGATTTAAGCACCAGGTCTTGGAACATAGACCTTCTTCCTGTCATGTGTCGCGAGCATCCAGAGTCCAGGTACCATGACATGTTGTGCTTTTCCTTCTTTGCAGCCAAGGATATCTGCAATAGGAATAATCTTTTCCTTAGGTACCCACATCTTCTTGGGTCCTTTCTTGTTAGTTTTCCTCAAGTTCTGATTGAACTTGGGTTTAGCATTATAGGAAATAGGAGGAACAGAATGATAGTTTATGTTCTGAGTTCCATGATATTTCTTAGGTTTTGTCACATGCTTCTTGGTGTGTGTTATGTGAAAGCTTTGAGCATGTGATGTGTGCCTAATATCATGGGAGTGGCCAAATTTAAATTGGTTATACAGAGGCTTGTATGATATTTTCATATCATCCACAGATTCAAGCTTGTATGGGATTTCACCCTCATAACCAATGCCAGCTCTTTTGTTTCCTGACAGAGCATATATCATAGAAGCAAGTTGACTTCTGCCAATACTTCTAGATAAAAACTTTCTGAAACTTAAGTCATATTCTTTCAGAATATTGTTCAGACTTGGAGTAGATTTTTCAGAGACAGAAGGAGATCCAGTATTTTTGGATAAATTTAAAACTTTTTCCTTCAGTTCATAATTCTCCACTTCAAGCTTCTTAGTTTCAAATTCAAATAGCTTTTTCAGCTTCTTGTATTTGATACTAACATGAGACTTGAGTTCCAGAAGTTCTGTTAGACTGGAAACTAACTCTTCTCTAGATAGTTCAGAAAATACCTCTTCAGAATCTGATTCTGATGTAGATTTTGATCCATCATCCATTGTGGCCATTAGTGCCAGATTTGCCTGCTCATCTTCAGAGTCTGATTCTGATTCTGAATCATCCCACGTTGCCATAAGACCTTTCTTCTTATGAAATTTCTTCTTGGGATTTTCCTTCTGAAGTTTTGGGCACTCACTTTTGAAGTGTCCTGGCTCATTGCACTCATAGCACACAACCTTTTTCTTGTCATATCTTCTGCCTCCAGAAGATTCTCCTCTTTCAGGCTTCTTTGAGCTTTTGAAGCTCATGAACTTCCTTTGCTTGCTTTTCCAGAGTTGATTGACTCTTCTGGAAATCATGGACAGTTCATCTTCTTCTTCTTCTGATTCTGATTCTTCAGAATCTTCTTCTTCAGCCTAAAAAGCGTTAGTGCATTTTTTAAAATTAGATTTTAATGCAACACACTTACCTTTCTTCTGAGGTTCATTTGCGTCAAGTTCAATCTCATGACTCCTCAGGGCACTGATCAGCTCTTCCAAAGAAACTTCATTCAGATTCTTCGCAATCTTGAATGCAGTCACCATTGGGCCCCATCTTCTGGGCAAGCTTCTGATGATCTTCTTTACATGATCAGCCTTGGTGTAGCCTTTGTCCAGAACTCTTAATCCAGCAGTCAGAGTTTGAAATCTTGAAAACATCTTCTCAATGTCTTCATCATCCTCCATCTTGAAGGCTTCGTACTTCTGGATTAGTGCAAGAGCTTTGGTCTCCTTGACTTGAGCATTTCCTTCATGAGTCATTTTCAAGGACTCATATATGTCATGAGCCGTTTCCCTGTTAGATATCTTCTCATACTCAGCATGAGAGATAGCATTCAGCAAAACAGTCCCGCATTTGTGATGATTTTTGAATTCATTCTTTTGATCATCAGTCATTTCGCTTCTTGTGAGCCTTACACCAGTAGTTTTAACAGGATGTTTGTAACCATCCAACAGAAGATCCCATAGATCAGCATCTAGACCAATAAAGTAACTTTCCAATTTATCTTTCCAATATTCAAAGTTTTCACCATCGAATATTGGTGGTCTAGTGTAACCATTGTTACCATTACCATTGTATTGCTCAGCAGAGCAAGATGTAGATGTAGATGTATTTGTTGGAATTTCACCAGCCATCTTTTACTGAAGCGTTTTTCTCTTCCTGAATCTTTTCTAAACACGGTTAAGTGCTTGCACCTTAGAACCGGCGCTCTGATGCCAATTGAAGGATAGAAAAACACTTAGAAAGGGGGGGGTTTGAATAAGTGTAGTTTCAAAACTCGTAAGATAAAAATAATTTGCACAAGTATTTTTATCCTGGTTCGTTGTTAACTAAACTACTCCAGTCCACCCTATACAAGGTGATATACCTCAACTGAGGATTTAATCCACTAATCACACGAGATTACAATGGTTTTCCACTTAGACAACTTCTAAGTCTTCTAGAGTCTTCTGATCACAACTTGATCACTCTAGGAACAACTGCTTAGAGACCTTCTAAGACTTCTCTAGAGTATACTGATCACAACCCGATCACTCTAGTCTTTTACAATTTAATGTAAACAAATTCTAAGAGTATTACAATTGCTTCTTAAAAGCGATAATCACAAACTGTGATATTTCTCTTACAGATTTAAGCTTAGACTCACTAAAGTATTACAACAACAATGTAGTGAGCTTTGATGAAGATGAAGTTTCTGAGCTTTGAGTTGAACAGCGTTTCAGCAAGTTAATATTCACAGAAATTGTTAAGAATTGGTAACCTTGCTTCTCATCAGAACTTCATTTATATAGGCGTTTGAGAAGATGACCGTTGGGAGCATTTAATGCTTTGCGTATTCCGTACAGCATTGCATTTAATGTTTTACTGTTTTCTCAACTACCTCGAGCCTTGCTTTTGCTGTGACTACTGACATTGCCTTTAATAGCTTCTAACGTTCCTTTTGTCAGTCAGCGTAGCCTGCCATCTAGTACTTGATTCTGATTTGTTCTTTGTAAATACTACGTTGAAAATCATCAGAGTACAAACAGCTTGGTGCAGAGCATCTTCTGATCCTTTGATCTTGATATGCTTCTGAGCGTGATTCCATGACTTCAGTGCTTCTGCTTCTGAACTCAAGTTCTTCTGATGCTTCTAATAGACCATGTTCTGATTCTGCTTGACCATCTTCTGATGTCTTGCCAGACCATGTGCTGAAGTTGCATACTGAACCTTCTGAGTCAAAGCTTCTTAGCGCTGATTTGTGCATACTCTTTATATATTTCCTGAAAAGGAAATTGCATAGGATTAGAGTACCACATTATCTTGAGCAAAATTCATATACATTGTTATCATCAAAACTAAGATTATTGATCAGAACAATTCTTGTTCTAACAATCTCCCCCTTTTTGATGATGACAAAAACATATATAAATGATATGAATTTGCAATCAGAATAACAGACGGCAAAAGACAATTACACAGTTATAGCATAAGCATATAAACATAATGTGAATGTGTCTCCCCCTGAGATTAACAATCTCCCCCTGAGATGAATAATCTCCCCCTGAAATTAATACTAGAAGAATTTTATAAATAAAAGACTTCCCTGAGTATTTCAGTAGAGACTTTCACATATGCTTGAACTTCAGAACATTCACTGCTTCTGATTTCTGCTTCCATAGGACAGCTTCAGAACATTGAATTTCTTTAGATCCTCAGAACATTCACAGCTTCTGATTTCTGCTTCCATCGGACAGCTTCAGAACTTGAATTTCTTTGATCCTCAGAACATTCACAGCTTCTGATTCTTGCTTCCAGCGGACAGCTTCAGAGCTTGAATTTCTTCTTGAATTATTCCATGCTAGATTGTATCAGAACATTGTTGAATGTACTTGAGCATCATCAGAGCATCTCTACATCCTGAAATGTTACAGAACAAAACTAAACGACAAAAGTCAACATGAATGAATCAAAACATAAAATATGTTTCAGAACACATAATATGTATCAGAGCCATATAAGCCATATAGAATGTATCAGAACATATTCTATCATCAGAATATCTGAACATTCTTCCTTCTTGCTTCTGATTCTGAAGCTTCATAGCACTCAGCTTGCTTCAAGAATCCATGAGCATATTCCTTTTACAGAATTTGCGATTCCTCATGATTTTGCTTCTAATGTTGAGCTTTCAATCCTGCAAAACAACTTAGAAACATATGAAGCTTGCAGCTTCTGTTAGTAATGTGGGGGCTTTCTTCCCGGCAACTGCTAATATAAATCAAATCATTTATCACTATTTCTCCCCCTTTTTGTTATAACATCAAAAAGAATGTAAAAGATTCAGATGTAAGCATTCGACAAAGGAAAGAAAGACAAATAATCATTGATAAAATAAGCAGAAGTACAAGAGTTATGCAGAAGACAGATGCAACAAACAAACAGAAAACAACTAAGACACAAAGACTAAGACCCTAGCTTTGACAAAATCTTGGCTAGTGTCTCATGGATCCCGTTGTTGCTCTCAGTCTGCCTTGCCATGAAGGCTCTGAACTCTGCATTGGTCTCATCTTGCCTATCCAGACGAGAAGCCAGGTCATTTTGATTCTTCTGCATGGCCTCCAAAGTCCGCACCAAATAGGAGGGTTCACCAGAAGAAGAAACTTCCAGACTTCTGTTGACTGGCATAGCATTCTCCACTGCTGCTTCCATGGTAGTCTCTTCAGGGAGATCATCAGAATGTACCACCACATTCTCAGCAGGATGATCTTCTGAATGAGAACAGTCAATCTCTTCAGCATCTTCCATCTCTACATCTGAGTCAGACTCAGAAATAGCTTCGGCATATTCTGGTTCTGGGAACTCAGAATTTCCATCTTCCAGGGCTTGAAGAATGGTTGCAAGATTTGTTGGAGAAGGAGGACCAGCTGCAGCTGCAGGATAGACCACTACTGGAAAGTCCATATCAGGAGCACTTTCAGAAGGGTTCATTCTGAACCAGTTGAACAGCCCCTGAAAGTCACCAGTCAGAGCCATGAACTTTGGTCGCCAGACCATAAGAGTTCTGCAGGGATTCGCTTCCAGTTCTGCAAGGAGCCTTGCTAATTCAAGCTCATCAATGAATTTTTTCTCTTCAAAGCAGAATCGGCCACTACAACTAGTAAACCAAAAATCTTCAGCATCCCTTAGAAACCTTTTAGGTCTTGGAGCAAGATATTCACAAGACTCCTGAAGGGCTTTAAAGGCAACATCAGACATGAATCTAAAGGACCGCCAGATCTTTCGCATTGCTTCATCATCTATTCCACCATGATGAGCTGCACAAAGGACTTCCACACCTCTGTCTACAAGCTGCTTTACAATTGTAAAGCGTACACCAATACTGTAGGGACGACGAGGTTTGATTTTGTGTAGACCAAAATCTGGTTTAAGTATGGAGTAGGGCTGCGGATCACAGTTAGGTGGAAAAAGGAAATTTTCTACGGTTTCTGAAAAATTATTTAGTGAGGTGGAGGGAATGGGTTCATTATTTTCAGAAGGAGGAGATAGAGACGAGGGTGAAGATGTTGTGAGAGGAATGACAGTTTGGAGGGGTTGTATGTCAAGAACAGTGGGTTCAATGACTTGGTCAGATACAGTGTTTATTTGAGAAGGAGAGGGAGGAATGAGAGCATGGACAAGAATGCGTGATTCTGATGGGACTGTTTCTGGTTGGTTTAGAGGTTTAGAAGGAGGGGCAACAAATATTGGTGCAACTTCTGATTGATACGCAGGTACAGAAACAGGTTCAGAGAAGACAATACCTTTAGAAACATTCTGAAGAGCAGCAAGTTCAGCTTCACGGCGCTTCCGCTTCTTGGATTTCTTCTCTTCCACTACCTTTGCTTTTCCAGAAGCAATTTCTTTTCTTCTGGCAGCCATTCGACTGTCTTCTTCCTTTTCTACAGCTTCTGAGGCAACTTCTTCCTCCTCAATATCAGTCACAATCATTCTTCTTCTCTTCTTCTTCTCAACAACTTTTTGAACAACAACAACTTTAGATGCCTTTTTCTTTTTCTTTTTCTCAACAGCAACATCTTCTTCCTTTTCTGCTGTTTTCTCAGACGCTGCTTCTGATTCAACTATAGCTGGCCACTGGTGCAAAGGTTTCTGTATAGTCAATCCCTTCTTGCTGACTATACCCCTAAGTCACCAGTCTGGCTTTGTTTCTTACCACTTCACCTTTCTCACTCAGCTTGTTTCTGAAAACCCATTTTGTTCCTATAATATTGAATCCTTTAGGTCTTGGAACAAGATCCCAAACATCATTCCTTATAAACTGATTTAACTCTTCTTACATGGCAATTATCTAGTCTGTATCTTCTAGAGCTTGATCAACAGAAGTTGGCTCGATCAGAGAAACCAGACCTAATTGACATCCAGCATTGTTCTTGAGGAATGCTCTTGTTCTGATAGGATCATCTCTCTTTCCAATAATGACATCTTCTGAGTGAGCAGATGTGAGTCTAGATGATCTTCTGATAGTTGGTTCTTCAGAAATTCTCAGATTTTCCAAGGATGCAGTAACTTGATCTTCTGATTCTTTGCTGCTTTGGTTTTTAGCTTCTGAAACTTTTCTTCTTGGTTCTTCAACTTCTGAGATATCAATATCAATATCTGCAAAATTTTCAAACTGCTTTGGCTTTTCAAGACCAAGCTTATCATCAAACCTGATATTGATTGATTCTTCTACAACCAATGTTTCAGTATTGTATACTCTGTAGCCTTTAGAGCGTTCAGAATATCCAAGAAGGAAACACTTTTGTGCCTTAGAATCAAACTTACCAAGATGATCTTTAGTGTTCAGAATAAAACAAACACATCCAAAAGGATGAAAATATGAAATGTTGGGCTTTCTGTTCTTCCACAATTCATAAGGAGTCTTATTTAGAATAGGTCTTATAGAGATTCTATTCTGAATATAACATCCAGTGTTTATTGCTTCTGCCCAGAAGTGCTTAGCCATATTGGTTTCGTTGATCATGGTTCTGGCCATTTCTTGTAGAGTCCTATTCTTTCGTTCTACAACTCCATTTTGTTGTGGAGTTCTAGGACAAGAGAAATCATGGGCAATACCATTTTCTTTGAAGAACTCCTCAAAGAATTTGTTCTCAAATTCACCACCATGATCACTTCTGACCTTTATGATTTTACACTCCTTCTCAGTTTGGATCTGAGTGCAGAATTCAAAGAACACTGAATGAGACTCATCCTTGTGTTTCAAGAACTTTACCCATGTCCAGCGGCTATAATCATCAACGATGACTAATCCATATTTCTTCCCTTTGACAGATGCTGTTTTGACTGGGCCAAACAGATCAATGTGCAAAAGTTCTAACGGCCTTGAGGAAGAGACAACATTCTTAGATTTTAATGCAGGTTTGGAGAACTTGCCCTTCTGACATGCTTCACAAAGAGCATATGATTTGTATTTCAGATTAGGGAGTCCTCTGACAAGATTTAGTTTGTTAATCTGAGAAATCTTTCTCAAACTAGCATGTCCTAATCTTCTGTGCCAGACCCATTGCTCTTCAGAAACAGACATAAGACAAGTCACCTTCTGATTCTTAAGATCCTGAAGATCTGTCTTATAAATGTTGTTCTTTCTCTTGCCTGTAAATAGGATTGAGCCATCCTTCTGACTTACAGCCTTGCAAGACTTTTGATTAAAGATTATGTCATAACCATTGTCACTTAATTGACTTATGGACAATAAGTTATGAGCTAATCCATCTACTAGAAGAACATTAGAAATAGAAGGAGAGTTACCAGACTTTATAGTTCCTGAGCCAATAATTTTGCCCTTCTGATCTCCTCCAAACTTCACTTCTCCAGCAGATTTAAGCACCAGGTCTTGGAACATAGACCTTCTTCCTGTCATGTGTCGCAAGCATCCAGAGTCCAGGTACCATGACATGTTGTGCTTTTCCTTCTTTGCAGCCAAGGATATCTGCAATAGGAATAATCTTTTCCTTAGGTACCCACATCTTCTTGGGTCCTTTCTTGTTAGTTTTCCTCAAGTTCTGATTGAACTTGGGTTTAGCATTATAGGGAATAGGAGGAACAGAATGATAGTTTATGTTCTGAGTTCCATGATATTTCTTAGGTTTTGTCACATGCTTCTTGGTGTGTGTTATGTGAAAGCTTTGAGCATGTGATGTGTGCCTAATATCATGGGAGTGGCCAAATTTAAATTGGTTATACAGAGGCTTGTATGATATTTTCATATCATCCACAGATTCAAGCTTGTATGGGATTTCACCCTCATAACCAATGCCAGCTCTTTTGTTTCCTGACAGAGCATATATCATAGAAGCAAGTTGATTTCTGCCAATACTTCTAGATAAAAACTTTCTGAAACTTAAGTCATATTCTTTCAGAATATTGTTCAGACTTGGAGTAGATTTTTCAGAGACAGAAGGAGATCCAGTATTTTTGGATAAATTTAAAACTTTTTCCTTCAGTTCATAATTCTCCACTTCAAGCTTCTTAGTTTCAAATTCAAATAGCTTTTTCAGCTTCTTGTATTTGATACTAACATGAGACTTGAGTTCCAGAAGTTCTGTTAGACTGGAAACTAACTCTTCTCTAGATAGTTCAGAAAATACCTCTTCAGAATCTGATTCTGATGTAGATTCTGATCCATCATCCATTGTGGCCATTAGTGCCAGATTTGCCTGCTCATCTTCAGAGTCTGATTCTGATTCTGAATCATCCCACGTTGCCATAAGACCTTTCTTCTTATGAAATTTCTTCTTGGGATTTTCCTTCTGAAGTTTTGGGCACTCACTTTTGAAGTGTCCTGGCTCATTGCACTCATAGCACACAACCTTTTTCTTGTCATATCTTCTGCCTCCAGAAGATTCTCCTCTTTCAGGCTTCTTTGAGCTTTTGAAGCTCCTGAACTTCCTTTGCTTGCTTTTCCAGAGTTGATTGACTCTTCTGGAAATCATGGACAGTTCATCTTCTTCTTCTGATTCTGATTCTTCAGAATCTTCTTCATCAGCCTAAAAAGCGTTAGTGCATTTTTAAAATTAGATTTTAATGCAACAGACTTACCTTTCTTCTGAGGTTCATTTGCGTCAAGTTCAATCTCATGACTCCTCAGGGCACTGATCAGCTCTTCCAAAGAAACTTCATTCAGATTCTTCGCAATCTTGAATGCAGTCACCATTGGGCCCCATCTTCTGGGCAAGCTTCTGATGATCTTCTTTACATGATCAGCCTTGGTGTAGCCTTTGTCCAGAACTTTTAATCCAGCAGTCAGAGTTTGAAATCTTGAAAACATCTTCTCAATGTCTTCACATCCTCCATCTTGAAGGCTTCGTACTTCTGGATTAGTGCAAGAGCTTTGGTCTCCTTGACTTGAGCATTTCCTTATGAGTCATTTTCAAGGACTCATATATGTCATGAGCCGTTTCCCTGTTAGATATCTTCTCATACTCAGCATGAGAGATAGCATTCAGCAAAACAGTCCTGCATTTGTGATGATTTTTGAATTCATTCTTTTGATCATCAGTCATTTCGCTTCTTGTGAGCCTTACACCAGTAGTTTTAACAGGATGTTTGTAACCATCCAACAGAAGATCCCATAGATCAGCATCCAGACCAAGAAAGTAACTTTCCAATTTATCTTTCCAATATTCAAAGTTTTCACCATCGAATATTGGTGGTCTAGTGTAACCATTATTACCATTACCATTGTATTGCTCAGCAGAGCAAGATGTAGATGTAGATGTATTTGTTGGAATTTCACCAGCCATCTTTTACTGAAGCGTTTTTCTCTTCTTGGATCTTTTCTAAACACGGTTAAGTGCTTGCACCTTAGAACCGGCGCTCTGATGCCAATTGAAGGATAGAAAAACACTTAGAAAGGGGGGGTTTGAATAAGTGTAGTTTCAAAACTCGTAAGATAAAAATAATTTGCACAAGTATTTTTATCCTGGTTCGTTGTTAACCAAACTACTCCAGTCCACCCTATACAAGGTGATATACCTCAACTGAGGATTTAATCCACTAATCACACGAGATTACAATGGTTTTCCACTTAGACAACTTCTAAGTCTTCTAGAGTCTTCTGATCACAACTTGATCACTCTAGGAACAACTGCTTAGAGACCTTCTAAGACTTCTCTAGAGTATACTGATCACAACCCGATCACTCTAGTCTTTTACAATTTAATGTAAACAAATTCTAAGAGTATTACAATTGCTTCTTAAAAGCGATAATCACAAACTGTGATATTTCTCTTACAGATTTAAGCTTAGACTCACTAAAGTATTACAACAACAATGTAGTGAGCTTTGATGAAGATGAAGTTTCTGAGCTTTGAGTTGAACAGCGTTTCAGCAAGTTAATATTCACAGAAATTGTTAAGAATTGGTAACCTTGCTTCTCATCAGAACTTCATTTATATAGGCGTTCGAGAAGATGACCGTTGGGAGCATTTAATGCTTTGCGTATTCCGTACAGCATTGCATTTAATGTTTCACTGTTTTCTCAACTACCTCGAGCCTTGCTTTTGCTGTGACTACTGACATTGCCTTTAATAGCTTCTAACGTTCCTTTTGTCAGTCAGCGTAGCCTGCCATCTAGTACTTGATTCTGATTTGTTCTTTGTAAATACTACATTGAAAATCATCAGAGTACAAACAGCTTGGTGCAGAGCATCTTCTGATCCTTTGATCTTGATATGATTCTGAGCGTGATTCCATGACTTCAGTGCTTCTGCTTTTGAACTCAAGTTCTTCTGATGCTTCTAATAGACCATGTTCTGATTCTGCTTGACCATCTTCTGATGTCTTGCCAGACCATGTGCTGAAGTTGCATACTGAACCTTCTGAGTCAAAGCTTCTTAGTGCTGATTTGTGCATACTCTTTATATATTTCCTGAAAAGGAAATTGCATAGGATTAGAGTACCACATTATCTTGAGCAAAATTCATATACATTGTTATCATCAAAACTAAGATTATTGATCAGAACAATTCTTGTTCTAACAAGGATGACTCCAAACAATTCACTAATCATCATTTAGTGGAGAGCGGCATGCCTATTAGAAACGAAGTTAAAAATCTTTATTGAGAGGATGAATTATGAAATCTAAGTCATTGTAAAAACTAGTCTAAAGAGGATAAATAAAAGTTGCAATATAATTTGAATGATAAAACTATTATCAATATATATATATATATATATATATATATATATATATATATATATATATATATATATATATATATATATATATATATATATATATATATATATATATATATATATATATATATATATATATATTTATTGTATTTCTCACTATGATTATGTAAAATAAATATGAGACACCCTTCGAATTACTTATGAATATAAATTTTTGGGTTAAGTATGTTTTTGGTCTCTATAAAATTATCAAATTTTATTTTTGATCCCTATTAAAAAAATGACATGTTTTAGTCCCTACAAAATTATTATTCACGTAATTTTATTCCTTACTATTTTTTAAAATTTTGGAAACTGTTTAATTACCCTTAAATTTTTAAATTTTTGAATAATTTTTTTCATGTGTGTTTAGAATACTATAAAATATTTCTTTACCAAATTATAATTTTTTTTTTTAAAATGAGAAGAATTAAATATGAATTTCTTAAATTTAAAAAAATAATGATAAAAGTAATTCAAATCTCGACTTAGAAATCAAATTTTGTGGGGACTAAAAGATGTCATTTTTTTAATAGGGACCAAAAATAAAATTTGAGATATTTATAGGGACAAAAACATATTTAACCCTAAATGTTTTAGAATGAAACCTGAGAAAAATATTCAAGATGTGAACAAATGAATTATTCATGTCGTTAATAACTTAAGAACTATTGACAACACTTTTCTAAATAAATATTTAATTAACAAACTCCTTAGTTGTATAAATCGCAACTAGCAACCTAAACACATTGTGATTAATGAAACTAAGCGTGTGTTTGGATGAAACATTTTAATGAAAGAATGTAATTTTCTAAAGGAATTTAAAATAATTTGGACAAATTTTATTGTTTGGATAAAAAATATGAAGAATTGTTAAAATGATGAAAATCTAAAGTATTTTGTCTAAGTTACATTTTATGATTTTGAATTCATACTCTATAGAATTTAAGTTCAAAATTGGTTCATGTTATTATTTCATATTTTTCTAGTTCGTCCTCATATTTTCAAAATATTTAAAATTGACCCTCAAAATTTTCAAATAATTGAAAACTAATCCTTACTAATTTTCAAAATTTATAAATTGGCCTCTTTAAATTTTAAAAATTAATTCTTAATTCTTTATTTTGAAATCTGGCCATAAAACTTAAAAGTTATAAAAGGACCCCAAAAATCTAACAATAATTTATCTTACTATTCTATCCAAACAAAAGAAATTAAAAATGAACGAATTTCAATTGAATTATTTGAATTTCTTATGATTAAATTCCTTTAAAATTTATAATTACCTCTTCTAAACACATTCTAAATATTTATATTATATAGATTTGACTACTCAATTTAATAAATTGCATGAACATTAAACCGACTTTCTCAAAGCAAATAAAGTATACGAAAAAAACGTTTTTCACTAAAAACTACAGATGTCAAAAGCATGAAGTTAGAAGATGAAGACTATCAACGTGAAAGTGATATATTCTATTTCTTAAATTGAAGAAATTCCCAAGGGCGAAAAAAAAGTCCAACATTCCAAAAGAAAAATCAACCTTCATTCCAACTTTCTTCTAGTGCGAAAAGACATGTTACATAAAGCCGGAATGGCCTATAATGATAGGAAATCTAAAAGATACAAAATACCGCAAAAAATATTCAAAGAGAGCTTCCATTGCATAGGAGGAAAATGACATAAACTCTTTCGATATATATGAAGAAAAAAAGGAAGAAATCCATCCAAGTCATTTGACAAACCACAAAGAAAAAGAGGTAAATAATCTAACTTATTCAACAACAACAATAATAGAGACAACAACAATATTCAAACTTTATTCCACTAAGTGAAGTTGGCTACATGGATCAACTTTCGTCATAATGTTTTGTCCAAGACCATGTTTATATCCAAATCATTATTCTCAAGATCTTTCTGAATAACCTATCTTATAGTCTTCCTAGGTCTTCCTCTTCCTCAAATTGTTTGACTTCTCTCCATGTAATCTACCCTCCTTACCACTGAATCTACAAGTCTTCTCTCTACATGCACAAACCATTTAAGTCTTTTTTCCACCATCTTCTATACTGTAGGTGCTACTCCAACACTCTTTTTAAAATTTTCATTTCTAATCTTATCCTGTCTAGTCTTACCACATATCCAATGCAACATCCTCATCTATGATGCACTTAATTTATTCTCACATTAATTTTTAACCTCCCAACATTTTTTCACGTACCACATTGTAGGTCACACTGCAGTCCGGTAAAAAAAATTCAGCTTAAATGGTACATTTACGTCATATAAAATTGTTAAAGCCCCTCTCCATTTCAGCCACCCAACTTAAATTTGATGATTTACATCCCCTTCTATTTCCCATCATTTTATACTACGGACCCAAGATATTTAACATGTGTGACTTGAGGGATGATATGGTTTATAATTTTCACCTCTATGTTAGAAACACTTCTTTTTTGTTGAACTTATATTTCATATACTTCGTCTTACTTTTGTTTAGGCTAAAACCATAAATTTCTAAAGCACATCTCCAAATCTCTAAACTCTCATTTAAATCATCATTCGGCTCTCAAAGTATGCCTAAATCTTCTACAAAAAGAATGCATCTCGGTGCTAGCTCTTGGATGTGTTTTGTGAGTACATAAAAAATCAAGGTAAAAGGGTAGAGGCTTAGAGTTGAACCTTGATGCAAATCTATTGCAATGAGGAAATCGTTTGTCTATTCACCTTGTGTTGTCATACTAGTCATTATCCCTTCATACATATCTTTGATAACTCGAATATATGAAATCTAACCCCTTTCCACAAAATCTCTCTAGGCACCCCATTACATGGCTTCTCCAAATTAATAAAATTAAGTGTATGTCTTGTTGGTCCACCCGATTCTGCTCTATCACACGCCATGTTTGACCTACCAAGCATAAAATTGAATTGATTCTTAGTGACTCGAGTCTCTTTTCTTAATCTCCATTCAAATAAATCTTTCTCATAACTTCATGGCATGACTCGTAATTTTAATCTCCTATAATTTGCATAATTTTGTATATCCCCCTTGTTCTTATAGATTCGAACTAAAGTTCTTATTTTCCATTCAACCGAAATGTGTTTTGACCTCCTAATTTCATTAAAGAGCTTGGTGAGCCACTCAATATCTCTACCTCACAGAATTTTCCATATTTCAATAGGTATGTTGTATGGATCAACTGCCTTAGTGTTACTCATCATTTTCAACTTTTCATTTACCTCTTATTTTTTATTCCGGAAGTAGTAATTGTAGTTTCGATCTTCTTCTCTAATGTCGAGTTTTCTAGACTCTGGAGAGATATCATATACTTCATTAAATAAATTGTAGAAATATGTCTTCCACCTATCCTTTATATCTTCTTGAACCAATACTTTACTTTCTTCATCTTTAACTCACTTCACTTAATCAAAATCTCTTGTCTTTCTTTCCCCTGCCTTATCACACTTAATATCGCCCTTGGGACAGGTGACATGTATAGTATCGTTACCCTCCCTAGAATTTACCTTTACCCTACCGTAACATCATTCGGGCAATATCTTAACAGAATGTGGGGGCTCGCCCAGCTCCTTCAATATCACATTTTATCGTTATAAAAAGATAATGTCCTTGTATATCACCACAATTAATTTATTCAATCATGGTGTAAAGTCCAATAATTTCATCATGGTTCATCGTCTCAACCGTGATGAAAAGTGTTATTTTTTTAGTATGTAAGCAAAAGTATCTCTCGCTCAGTACATAACAACAGTTTCTCTCGAAAGAAAATGCTAACACATTTCACTCTTCTCTCTCTAAAGAAAACCCTAACACTCGTGTCACTCATCACACATACTGCAACCTTCAGATTAGTCTTCACCAATCGCTACCTTCAGGTTCGTTCATTAAACTTATGCTCCGATTTTGTTTACATTTCTTGTTAGAAATGGTTTCTCGTTTTTTTCATTTGGTGAATATTCCATGTAATGTTGTTAATGTCATGATGTTTATTTGTTTTTACTTATTGGGGAAAGTGAATGAAGAATACCACCTTAACAACGCGCATACTTTTGCTGTGGTACATATGGTTTATGTTGCTATGAAAAATAATACAAGAAGTATGAAGCTATTGTGTAAACTTCACTCACCTTGTATTTCTTTTCATAGCATCATAAACTAGATAAACTTCATCACTAATTCTAGTTCCACGATTGTTGTATGTCGTTGTATGTTGTCAGTGTTTTGTTTAATATAAAAGGTATGTTTTTTATTGTTGATGTATGTTATTGTTGGGTTATTGATAAATTTGTATGTATGTTATTGTTGTTGATTAATGTTCTTATAAAAAGAACGAAATATTTCTAAGTCACAAAAAAGAGACTTTCTTGTGACTTAGCAATGTTTTGTTCTTTAAATTCTTATGCAGATTGATAGAAGATCAGGTTGAGTTTATTAAATTTTATATAGATTGTTTTTTTCACTAACCCTTTACTGAAAATACATTCATTTAAGTTGACATAGAAACTTATAATATGAAAATTAAGTTGTATTTGAAAACCAACTTATATCAATCAATATTTTCCTAATTGCATCTGTCTCAAAATTTATATCACGCTCTTTAACATATAGAATGCGATTCAATGACCTGATTCCTTCAATACATTGATATCTTCTCTGATAGTTTAATTTGAATAACATAAATTTATTTGCCAAGTCTACCTCATTGTCGTCACTTATCATCATGATTGTATTGATGATAAGTCATCTTTACAATAATCATGATAAGTGATAATGAAGAGGTAGACTTGGCAATAAATTGATGCTATTAAAATTAAACTAGAAGCGAAGGAATCGATGCCATGAAGGACTTAGACCATTGAACCATATTTTAAATATTAAAGAGCAAGATATGAGTTGTGACATGCAAGCACTTTGAAAAACAGTGGTTTGTTTAAGTTTTTTTTTCAAGAATAGTTTAATTTTTAGATTATATACTTCATCAATTTGAATGGTTGTATTTCTTTAGTGATGTGTATGAAAAAACAAGCAATCTACATATCATATAATAAACTATGGGTACTTTCCAAAACGATTATCTATTGTAACCGTGATGAAATGATATTTATATTCCATATATATATATATATATATATATATATATATATATATATATATATATATATATATATATGTCACAACAGTTGATAAGCGTAACCGTTATTACATATTGCGTGTTTCCTGACTTATAATCATGTTCTCGCAGCCGTGCTACAAACACTACTAAAAAATTTCGTTTTAGAGACCGAAAATGCATAAAAATCGGTCACTACTGTGAATAGAGACCGATAAGGTGACTGCCACTTTTTGGTTGGAAAAGTGCTAGTCGCTAATGACTAGCGACCAATTTAGAGACCGATTTTTAGCGACCGATTTTGTGACTGAATTAACGACTGGTTTAGTGATCGATTTCCGTGGCAGACATTGCGACCGATCCTTAATTTAGCGACCATATATAATATTTAGCAAAAATCATATTTTATTTTGTTTCGGTCACTAAATCGGTCTTTAATTGTTTTAATTTATTTAATATTTTTAATTTTAAAATTAAATAGGGCCTTTTAGTGGTGATTATTTTTTTAATATCTTTAATAATATTTTGAACAAAAAAATTTTAGTACATAAAATATTTCAAATAAAAAATTAAATACATAAAATATTTATTATCTCTAACAAATTAAATACTCATAAAAGATAGTAAAATACCTGTATTTAATCTTATTAAATACTTACCTAAATATTTAACATAAGAAAAAAAACTAAAGTTTTTCTTTGTATTCAATATAATAAAAAACAATATACTTTGTATTCAATTTAGTAAAAGAACACAATATAAAGTATTTATAAGTATTCATAAAGAAAATACTAGACTTGTTTTTAATAACGATAATAATTGCCATAATAAAACATAATATATTTTTCAAAGTCATTTGTTATTCTAAGTCCTTATCTTCATCACCAACCTCACCATTAACCTCGTCATCAGCCTCATCATCATTATCACCAACCTCTCCATCATGAATTTGGTCTCTAGAATATGGTCTTGGTTGCAAATTCAAATTGTCCATCAACTGCTTTAGCATGTAATTGTTATTTTCAACACCTCTATTTGTGTTAGTCAATTTCTCGCGAAGTTGATCCCTTTCATTTCTGATTTCTTCAAATTCATGTCTTTGAACCCATTCGGTTGACAGGGAACATGAACCATGATAAGTAGGCTTCCCTTCTATTGTCGTAGATTCCATTCCAAGATCATATACTTTTCCTTTTCTTATTCCTGCAACATCATACCAAACATCTAATTGAGGAGGTGAATGGTTCCTTGTTGAGATGTTTCTTGGATCAATTCTTCTCATCTGTAAACTTTTTTTGATAACAAAAATATAAGACTAATTAGTATTGTAAGACAATAAAATAAAATGAAATAATAATAATAAAGGATATACAAGTTAAAGTTAAGAGCTCATTACATGCAGATGTTCCGATCTTCTATCGATCCAAGTGTTAGTCGTGTGTTGCTGGTGTGTGTGAAGAAACAATATTGAAGGATTAGGAGGAGTTCCATTTTGTTCCGTCTACAAAGATAAATAAAATTTAAGAACATGTTAGAAATAATTTAAAATATAAATGAAACACAATGTAGCCCATATAATGATCTAACAAAAAATTCAACACCATACCAAAAGCATCACCCTTACAAATTACACAACAAATGAACCATGTCTTGTGAGAAGCTTGCAGATCTTTCAAGAGGAGCAGATAAAAAATATATAATATTCTAGCAATTATAACATATTATCTTGCATGGATGCAGTAAACAAATTACTTATACATGCCTTACCAGCATTAGACAAATGCCTTACCAAGATATTATCTTACATATTATCTTGATTTGGTGAACCTTTGAAGGCAGACAGTTCTTCATCAACTTTCTCCCAAGGAACTCTACCAGGTTCAGCGCATGTGATTCCTTCAGAATCATCAAGATCATATAGTTTCCTTATCAACTTCTCCGTTATAACAATTTCATGCCCTAGCACGAAAGAGATGATAGCAGTAGGAGTAACTGTTGCATGCTTCCAGAAATCCATTACCAAGTGAGGGTAAACTGGTCCAATCAGTCTATCAAAATAATTTGACCATCCTTGTACCACCATCGTCTCCTTGACATTCAAACCATGTTCCAGAAGACTCTCAAAGTCTACCATAGTCTCAGTTAGAACTTCCAGTTCTCCATTTGGGATAGAACAGGTCTTCGATGGACAATAGCCAAACTTTTGATGAACACAGTGTGCAGAAGACATTTCAAGATCCAGACTTGAATATGAAAGCATGAAGAAACTTTGAGATTCGGTGAGAGTTAGGGTTTATGCAACAAGGAGGGAAAAAGAGAGAGATGAAAAACGAAGAGACAATGTATGAAGAAAGAGAATGTAAAAAGATAAATTGTAATGAGGATGAGTCTTTATAGGGACGAATTTGAAATGAAATGCAATGAGTGTTTGAAAAGAAATGAATACGATGCATTTAATGAGAAATGACGTTAGGAGAGATAATGTAACATTTGAAATGATTTGCACGGTTACCTAGGGCGGAGTCTCCTCAACTGTACGCATGCTTGTCCAAATGGAGTGAACACGTGTTCAACATCTGGAAAGCTGGTGACAGCTGTTTTGCTTTAAAAGAACTTCTGAGTCATCTTAGATAATGAAACGTTAGTGACAACAGAATCAGAACTTCTAATTGATCATCATCAGAACTTCTTATAAGAAAATAAAACAATATCATTTCAGAACTAATCCATATATCAGAACTTCTCATCTTCTCATTCTAGGCATAAATCCATACTGATATTTTTCAGAATGAACTTAAACCTATCTTCAGCAAGGGGTTTTGTGAAGATATCAGCCCATTGATGGTCTGTATCCACAAAGTTTAAAGAAAGAACACCCTTCTGAACATAGTCCATAATGAAATGATGTTTAATCTCAATATGTTTAGCTTTGGAATGTAAGATTGGATTCTTAGATAAACATATAGCAGAAGTATTATCACAAAAGATAGGAATGTTACTCTCATATATCTGGTAATCTTCTAACTGACTTTTCATCCAGAGCATCTATGTACTACATCCAGCAGCATCAACATATTCTGCTTCTGTTGTAGAGAGGGCAATGGTAGCTTGCTTCTTGCTGTACCAGGAGATTAGATGACTTCCAAGAAATTGACAACTTCCAGAAGTACTCTTTCTTTCAATTCTATCTCCAGCATAATCAGCATCACAATATCCTACTAAGTTGTATTCTTCAGATCTTCTGTAGACTAAACCAACATTAGTAGTACCTTTCAGATACCTCAGAATTCTCTTAACAGCAGTCAAGTGAGATTCTCTAGGATCTGATTGGAATCTTGCACACAGACAAACACTGAATAAAATATCAGGTCTAGAAGCAGTAAGATATAGAAGTGATCCAATCATACCTCTGTACAACTTCTGATCCACCTTCTTACTTACCTCATCCTTACCTAAGATACATGTTGGATACACAGGAGTCTTTGCTTCTTTGGTTTGATGAACATATATTCCTTCTGATGTTTGATTGATTTGAATCCCAAGAAAATACTTGAGTTCTCCCATCATGCTCATTTCAAACTCAGGCTGCATAGACTTAGCAAATTCCTTTCCAAGTGTAGCATTAGTTGTTCCAAAGATAATATCATCAACATAAATTTGACAAATTAAAATATCCTTTTTAAAGGTTTTACAAAAGAGAGTAGTATCAACTTTTCCTCTAGTGAAACCATTATCCAGAAGGAAAGAACTTAAAGTTTTAATACCAAGCTCTAGGAGCTTGCTTCAATCCGTATAATGACTTCTTTAGTTTAAAAACATGATTTGGAGACTTAGAGTCTTCAAAACTAGGAGGTTGGTGGACATAGACTTCTTCATCTATATAAACATTTAAGAAGGCACTCTTAACATCCATCTGATATAGAGTGATGTTATGTTGAGTGGCAAAAGAAATTAATAAGCGAATAGATTCTGTATAGTCAATACCTTCTTGCTGACTATAACCCTGAGCTACAAGTCTGGCTTTGTTTCTTACCACTTCTCCCTTTTCACTTAGCTTGTTTCTGAAGACCCACTTTGTACCAATGATGTTAAAACCTTTAGGTCTAGGAACAAGATCCCAAACGTCATTCCTTGTGAACTGATTTAGTTCTTCTTGCATGGCAATTATCCAATCTGCATCTTCTAGAGCTTGATCAACAGAAGTTGGCTCGATCAAAGAGACAAGACCTAATTGAAATTCAACATTGTTCTTAAGGAATGCTCTTGTTCTGATAGGATCATCCTTCTTTCCAAGAATGACATCTTATGAATGAGCATAGGTGAGTCTAGAAGATCTTCTGACTGTTGGCTCTTCAGAGATTCTGAGATTCTCTAAAGATGCAGCAACCTGATCTTCTGATCCTTTGCTTCTGAGATCTTTAGCTTCTGAAACTTTGCTTCTTGGTTCTTCAACTTCTGATATATCAATATCTAAATCTGCAAAATTCTCAAACTGCTTTGGCTTTTCAAGACCATGATTATCATCAAATCTGATATTGATTGATTCTTCTACAACCAATGTTTCAGTATTGTATACTCTGTAGCCTTTAGAGCGTTCAGAATATCCAAGAAGGAAACACTTTTGTGCCTTAGAATAAAACTTACCAAGATGATCTTTAGTATTCAAAATAAAACAAACACATCCAAAAGGATGAAAATATGAAATGTTGGGCTTTCTGTTCTTCCACAATTTATAAGGAGTCTTATTTAGAATAGGTCTTATAGAGATTCTATTATGAATATAACATGCAGTGTTTATTGTTTCTGCCCAGAAATTCTTAGCCATATTGGTTTCATTGATCATGGTTCTGGCCATTTCTTGTAGAGTCCTATTCTTTCATTCTACAACTCCATTTTGCTATGGAGTTCTAGGACAAGAGAAATCATGGGCAATACCATTTTCTTTGAAGAACTCTTCAAAGAATATGTTCTCAAATTCACCACCATGATCACTTCTGACCTTTATGATTTTACACTCCTTCTCAGATTGAATCTGAGTGCAGAATTCAAAGAACACTGAATGAGACTCATCCTTGTGTTTTAAGAACTTCTACCCATGTCCAGCGGCTATAATCATCTACGATGACTAATCCATATTTCTTCCCTCTGACGGATGCTGTTTTGACTGGGCCAAACAGATCAATGTGCAGAAGTTCTAGCGGCCTAGAGGAAGAAACAACATTCTTAGACTTGAATGCAGGTTTGGAGAACTTGCCCTTCTGACATGCTTCACAAAGAGCGTCTGATTTGTATTTCAGATTAGGGAGTCCTCTGACTAGATTTAGTTTGTTAATCTGAGAAATCTTTCTCAAACTAGCATGTCCTAATCTTCTGTGCCAGACCCACTGCTCTTCAGAAACAGACATAAGACAAGTTACCTTCTGATTCTTAAGATCTTGAAGATCAGTCTTATAAATGTTATTCTTTCTCTTGCCTGTAAATAGGATTGAGCCATCCTTCTGACTTACAGCCTTGCAAGAATTTTGATTAAAGATTATGTCATAACCATTGTCACTTAATTGACTTATGGACAACAAGTTATGAGCTAATCCATCTACTAGAAGAACATTAGTTATAGAAGGAGAGTTACCAGACTTTATGGTTCCTGAGCCAATAATTTTGCCCTTCTGATCTCCTCCAAACTTAACTTCTCCAGCAGATTTAAACACCAGGTCTTGGAACATAGACCTTCTTCCCGTCATGTGTCGCGAGCACCCAGAGTCCAGGTACCATGACATGTTGTGCTTTGTCTTCTTTGTTGCCAAGGATATCTGCAACAGAAATTATCTTCTCCTTAGGTACCCACAACTTCTTGGGTCCTTTCTTGTTAGTTCTCCTTAAGTTCTGATTGAACTTGGGTTTAGCATTATAAATAATAGGAGGTACATCATGATATTCTTTAGGTTTAGCAGCATGATATTTTCTAGGTTGTGTCACATGCTTCTTAGTGTGTGTAACATGAAAGCTTTTGGCATGTGAAGTGAGCCTAATATCATGTGAATGGCCAAACTTGAACTGATCATACAATGGCTTGTATGTGATTTTCATATCATCTACAGGTTCAAATTTGTGTGGGGTATCACCCTCCTAGCCAACGCCAATCCTTTTGTTTCCAGACACACCATATATCATAGAAGCAAGATGACTTCTGCCAATGCTTCTAGATAAGAACTTTCTAAAACTCGAGTCATATTCTTTTAGAATATGATTGAGACTAGGAATGGACTTTTATGACTCGGAAGGAGATCCAAGATCTTTGGATAATTTTAAAACTTTTTCCTTCAGTTCAGAATTTTCCACTTCCAGCTTCTTAGTTTCAGATTCAAACAGCTTTTTCAGCTTTTTGTATTTGATACTAAGATGAGCTTTGAGTTCCAGAAGTTCTGTTAGACTGGAAACCAATTCTTCTCTAGATAGTTCAGAAAATACCTCTTCAGAATATGATTCTGATGTAGATTCTGATCCATCATCAACTGTGGCCATCAGTGCAATGTTTGCCTGCTCGCCTTCAGATTCTGATTCTGATGAATCTGAATCATCCCAAGTTGCCATAAGACCTTTCTTCTTATGAAACTTCTTTTTGGGCTTCTCCTTCTGAAGCTTTGGACACTCATTCTTGTAGTGACCTGACTCATTACATTCATAGCACATGACCTTCTTCTTATCATATCTTCTGCTTCCAGAAGATTCTCCTTTCTCAAGCTTCTTAGGGCTTTTGAAGTTCTTGAACTTCCTGTGCTTGCTCTTCCAGGGTTGGTTTACCCTTCTGGAGATCATGGACAGTTCATTTTCTTCTTCTGATTCTAATTCTTCAGAATCTTCTTCTTTAGCCTTAAAAGCGTTAGTGCATTTTTTATAATTAGATTTTAATGCAATAGACTTACCTTTCTTCTGAGGTTCATTAGCGTCAAGCTCAATTTCATGACTCCTCAGGGCGCTGATCAGCTCTTCCAAAGAGACTTCATTCAGATTCTTTGCTATCTTGAATGCAGTCAGCATTGGGCCCCATCTTTTGGGCAAGCTTCTGATGATCTTCTTGACATGATCAGCTTTGGTGTATCCATTGTCAAGGACTCTCAATCCAGCAGTTAGCGTTTGAAATCTTGAGAACATTTTCTCAATGTTTTCATCATCCTCCATCTTGAAGGCTTCATATTTCTGGATCAAGGCAAGAGCTTTAGTCTCCTTGACTTGGGCATTTCCCTCATGAGTCATTTTCAATGATTCATATATGTCATAGGAAGTTTCCCTGTTAGATATCTTCTCATACTCAGCATAAGAGATAGCATTCAGCAAAATAGTCCTACACTTGTGATGATTCTTGAATTCTTTTTTTTTGTTTATCACTCATTTCTTGTCTTGTTAGCTTGACTCCTCTAGCTTTCACTGGATGTACGTAACCTTCCACCAGAAGATCCCATAAGTCACCATCTAGACCAAGAAAGTAACTTTCAAGTTTGTCTTTCCAATATTCAAAGTTTTCACCATCAAATATTGGTGGTCAAGTATAACCATTGTTACCATTTCCATTGTGTTTCTCAGTAGGGGCAGATGTAGTAGGTGTTGGATCTTCACCAGCCATCTAAACTTTGTGTTTTTCTCTTCCTGAATCTTTTCTAACACAGTTAAGTGCTTGCACCTAGAACCGGCGCTCTGATGCCAATTGAAGGATATAAAAACACTTAGAAAGGGGGGGGGGGAGGTTTGAATAAGTGTAGTTTTAAAACTCTTAAGATAAAAACAACTTGCACAATCATTTTTATCCTGGTTCGTTGTTAACTAAACTACTCCAGTCCACCCTTGACAAGGTGATTTACCTCAACTGAGGATTTAATCCACTAATCACACAAGATTACAATGGTTTTCCACTTAGATAACCTCTAAGTCTTCTAGAGTATTCTGATCACACCTTGATCACTCTAGGAACACAATGCTTAGATAACCTCTAAGACTTTCTAGAGAATTCGATCACAACTTGATCTCCTCTAGTTATTTACAAATGAATGTAAATTCTTACAAGAGTAATACAATGCTTCTTATAAAGCTATAATCACAATTGTGATATTTCTCTTAAAGTTTAAGCTTAATCTCACTAAGATATTACAAGAGTAATGAAGTGAGGTTCATTATGAAGTCTTGAGAGCTTTTGATTTGAACAATGTTTCAGTAAGTTTGCGCAAAGTGTTGTATTCAGCTTCTCATCAGAACTTCTATATATAGGCGTTTGAGAAGATGACCGTTGGGAGCATTTAATGCTTTGCGTAATCCGTACAGCATTGCATTTAATGTTTCACTCTTTTGTCAACTACCTCGAGCCTTGCTTTTGCTGCGTCTACTGACCTTGCCGTTAATAGCTTCTAATGTTCCTTTTGTCAGTCAGCGTAGCCTGCCATCTTGTACTTGCTTCTGATTTGATGTTTGGAGATACAACGTTTGAATATCATCAGAGTACAAACAGATTGGTGCAGAGCATCTTCTTGTCTTCTGACCTTGAAGTGCTTCTAGTGTGATACCATGAGAACTTCAGTGCTTCTGCTTCTGATCTCAAGTTCTTCTGATGCTTCACTAGACCATGTTCTGATTCTGCTTGACCATCTTCTGATGTCTTGCCAGAGCATGTTCTGATGTTGCATGCTGAACCTTCTGAGTCAGTGCTTCTTGCGCTGATTTTGTGCATACTCTTTATATGATTCCTGAAATGGAAATTGCTTAGGATTAGAGTACCACATTATCTCATACAAAATTCATATACATTGTTATCATCAAAACTAAGAATATTGATCAGAACAAATCTTGTTCTAACACTCATCTCTGAAAATGCCACCACAAGCCACTAAAACCAGTCTACCACGCTCCACTCCATCAATATTAGCTTTAACCCAACCCTTTGGAGGAAAGATCCATAAAACCTCCAAGGTTGAAGAATGCCCCCGAGGATGGATATTAACATTCAAACCCTTCAAAAAGGAGAAGCAGCTAATGGAGTTAGAAGAGCAAAAAATAGTATGACCCCCCACCCATTTAGCCCGAGCCACAATCTGAGAGATACAAGTTTTCCATTGAATTGTCTTTCCTTCAAATTGCTTGACGTTTCTAGCTCTCTAAACATGATAGAACAAACTACAAACAGTAGACAACATCACCGCCTTTGCTTGTGGCGACCTGTTAATTTGCATCAGATCCAAGCAATCTTTTATGTTGCAAACAGCCCCAGCAAATTGCAATTTGTCCAAAAGCCATTTCCATATTGGGATAACAAAGCTATTGTCAAAGAAAATGTGCTGTAAGGAATCAGAATTAGCACCACACAAAGAGCAAATGGAAGGGCCATAGAAACCTCTAATTGTGAAATTATCGTCTGTTGGCAGCCTATTGCAAAGCACTTTCCAAACCACAATAGCATAAACTGGAGGCACATGTTTATTCCATACGAAGTTAGCCCAAGGCACAACCTGATTCCTCTTTTCGTATCTACCATAAGCTTGCTTCAAGCTCAAGTCACCATCACTAGTCTCTCTCCAAATGATACAATCATCAATATCCATATCAGGGATTATAATTTTAGATATCAAGTGCAAGAGATTAGGATATGCAGTCAGAATATTGTTTGGAATGCACCAATCCTTGCCTACCAACCAGTCTTTAACCTTCACCTTTATATGTTTATGAAGATCCACTGGAATTTTAAACTTTGCAGCTATAGGCTCATCTAACCAGGTGTCCAGCCAAAAGTTTATCTTAGAGCCATCTCCAATAATCCATTTGGAATTCTCTAAAACTGTCTCATAGTAGTCCTTAATACTTGTCCATATATAGGACTTTATGTGGTAAGAAATGATCTTTTTCTTCCTTTTAATCCTTGAAGCAAGAAGAGAGTTCCAACTCTGGTTTCCTTTCACAAAACTCCAGCACAAGTGAAAATTAGTGGCCTGATTGTAAGAGTACAAAGATTTGATGCCAATACCTCCCTCCTTCATACTTTGGCAGCACTCCTTCCAAGCAACAGTGACAATTTTCCTTTGCTCCAAATTTCCACTCCACAAAAAATTCCTCATCCATTTGCTGATTTGTTTGACTGTAGATGCTGGCCAATTGTAGACAGTTATGCAATGAGTCAGCATACTATGAATAACTGCTTTGATTTAAAGCAACCTCCTAGCCATGGACAACAAACAAGCCTTCCAATGTGCCAGTCTCACCTTGATCTTATCTGCAATAAAAAAGAAGTAGTTAGCTTTAGGTCTTCCTACAAAGATAGGAGCCCCAAGATAAACAAAGGGGGGATTAGCCATAGAAAATCCCAGCATGTCTGCCAAGGACTTATGTCTCTCATATGTCATTCCACCAGCATATATGAGGGATTTGGATTTGTTGTAGATTTGACCAAAATTTAAAGCATATTCCTGCAATAAATTGTCAATGGACTTAATGGACTTTGATCACCCCAACAAAAGATCATGATATCATCAGCATAAAGTGTATGAGAAGGCACAAAAGAATTCCTAGAGGCTTTAATTAAATTCATTTGGTTAGAGTCAACTAATTGAGAGATTCCTCTACTTAAGACCTCTTCGGCCAGGAAGAAAAGAAGAGGAGACAATGGATCTCCTTGTCTCACTCCATTAGAGCATTTAAAGAATCCAGCCTGCTTGCCATTAACCCCAATGGAATGATTGGCTAAACTCAGCAAAGTTGAGATCCAATTACAGAACTTACTACTAAAACCAAAACAGTTAAGAGTCTTAAGAAGAAAATCCCAGCTTAAAGTATCAAAAGCCTTGGATTTATCAATTTTCAGAGCTACATTCCCACTGTAGCTCTTGTTTCCAAGGATGTTTATGGCCTCAAAGGTTAAACAAATACTATCTTTGATATTTCTTCCCAAGATAAATCCTTTTTGTTCATTGGAAATCAAGCAAGGAAGAATAGATGCTAATCTGTCAGTAATAATTTTAGATATGATTTTGAATTTAAAATTGGCAAGGGTAATAGGCCTATAATGGTTAAGGGTGTTAGGCTCATTGTTCTTAGGAATAAGAACGATAGTGTTAGAGTTATAATTTGGAAGCATCTAATCCTGCAGAAAAAATTGCTCAACAACCAGAACCACATCATTATTGATAATATTCCAATATTTTTTGAAGAAGTTAGCACCAAATCCACCAGGGCCAGGAGAAGAATCTGACTTAAGGTTCATAACTGCATGCTTGATCTCCTCCACACTGGGAACAGCAGCCAGCATGGCATTAGTATAATCATTAACCATCTTAGGAATGACTCTCTCAATTAAACCTGTATCCTGAAAAGAAATATCTTGGTTGAACAGATTAGAAAAGTGATTGACCAAATGAGATTCAATAACATCTTGCTCAGTAGTGACCACATCATTTATGTTAAGAGAGGAAATAAGGTTACTCTTCCTCATAATCTTGGCATAAGTATGGAAGAACTTAGTGTTCCTATCCCCATCAGTGTGCCATTTTATATTAGCCTTCTCTCTCAAAAACTCCTCCTCATAAATCAAAGCCTTTTCCATCTCATATTGAGCTTTGACCTCCTCCCTTTGTAAGTCATCATTATAACCCCTTAGGCTGATGAGATTTTGTATATCCTTAAGGGCCTTTTCAGCATCCACCATTTTATTCTTCACATCCCCAAAAATCCTTTTGTTCCAATCCTTCAACCTAGTTTTAAGAATTCTAAGCTTCCTATCAAGAATGTACATGGGACAACCATACAGCTTGATGTCCCAAGTCTCTTTCATAATTCTCTCACAATCATCATGTAAAGTCCACATCTTAAGGAATTTGAATTGAGATTTAACATGGTCTTTATCCAAGGCACAAGAGTACAATAAGGGATAGTGATAAGACTTAAGTTTAGAAAGAGTGTGACAGACCACATTACTGCAACTGTCAATTAACTCAAGATTACATATGACTCTATCCAATCTTTTTTCAGTTAGATGTTTTCCATTTCCTACCATTGCTCCAAGTATACAAATTTCCAGTAGTAGGTAAATGAATTAAGTGATTGGAGTCCGTCCACTTAAAGAAATCATGCATAGGAATGTTGGCAGGAGAATTAGATCCTCTATATTCCTCAGCACTAATTATGGCATTGAAGTCGCCAATAAAAGACCAGGGATTATTATTATTAATCATAATTCTATTGAGATTAGTCCACAGATTCCTTCTAGAGATGTAGCAAGTAGCAGCATAAATGGCAGAGAAACCAAACACTTTATTATTAAGATTTATAGTAAAGGAAACATGTTGGTCATCAATTAATAAAATGTTAGGATTAAAAGAAGACTTACAAAAACACCAAAGATTAGGTAACAAACCTTCTCATTTATTAAATGCAAAAGGCTTTAGATCAAACCTGTGTAACCATCTTTGAGGGAAATTGTCAAAGTCCATCCAAGGTTCAGCAATGAAGACAAAATCAGGTGAGTTACTCTCAATAAGCCTCCTCAAAGCCAATCTAGATGAACCATTGGCAATACCTCTGATGTTCCAGTATATGCACTTCATAAGGAAAGGTGTTTAGCACTAGACATATGCCTAGTATTACCTGCAGAAATTGCCTTTCTATTTCGCCTCTTTTTACTTGTAACCAGTTGGAAATCTTTTTGTTGGAACAATCCACCCCCGGTTCTTCTAATTCAGCCATGTTATTCCAAGACTCATGCAGGAAGTTTGTAAGTTGTTTCTTGTATCTTTCATCTAATTGTGTTTCTGGAACATATTTTACCATCTGAGTAGCATCCACATGTTCTCCTTCTGAAGATCCATCCATTTCAGCAGAGTTAGCCTGTGTAGCACTAGGTTGAACAGGTACTAAAATAGGAACAATAGTGGCATCTTCATTTCTACCATTAGAGTTGTCATTAGGAACCTCTATATTGCAATCAAGCAGAGGAGTCAAAATTGGTGCTGATCCAGCTACATCTGCTCCTTTATCCAACTGAGATCCTGAATTACTTTTGGAATTTTCCCCTATGGGGAACTTCTTCCCTGTAGGGATGTATGTATTTTTCTCTTGCCTTTGCAACTTTTCCTTGTCTTTACCTAAGTTTTGCTCCTTTCTTTTGCAATTGTCAAGAGAGTGCCCAATGCAGTTACATAAATTACAAAATGCCGGAATTTTCTCATAATCAATGTGAACAAAGAATGCAAAGCTCACTCTTTCTACTAGAATCTTATAGCTCAGTTCTTTAGTAAGATCCAAGTCAACAAGAACACGAACATAATGCCCAAAGGGTCTATCAAACACAAATTTAGTGGAGGGAGAATCAATGCAGATTGGCGTACCTATGTTGCTTGCTACCGCAAAGAGGATACGTAGTATCCAATATTCTTGAGAGAGACCATGAATCCTTATCCACACCTGTGCATATGTTTGTTTGAGAGTAGACGGAATGAAGTCTTTAGTCCAGGGGAACAACTTCAAAACACCGTTGGGAAGGTTCCAGGCACTGACCGATCTGACTCTTTGAACCTCTTAGAGCAAAGAGAACGCGGACTCGTAAAAGCCTTTACCTAGAGAAGTAACTCCCCATTTTCCAATAGAAGGCCATATTTCGGTGAGCTTGCTTTTGAGACTAACCACCGTGAGTGGTTGTGAACCTTTGGACCATACAACGCGACCGTGAAGGTGATGTTTACATTCTTCCACATCAAGGGCATACTCTTCCTCCGGTATGGTGATAGCTATCTTATCCCCTTTTAGACAAGGAACATGTAACTGGCTTAGCGGGATGTCACAAACATTGTTAGAAACCACCGATGCAAAAGACTTCGTTTTCACAGATGGTTCAGTCGTCACCGTCTTAGCCTTTTCTAAACAAGGCCCAGCTGAAGTTTCAGGAAAAAGGAAGGAAACTTCCATAGCTAGCAAAGAAAGAAGGTTGAGATTGAGAAGAGGGATGACGGAATCGCAGCGGAGAACTAGACGTTATCAGTCATTAACTTCTAGAAACGGTACTTACTATTTTTGACTAAAAATACTTATCTATTTGTAATAATACTCAATTTTCAAACACTTTTAAAATCATACAAAAGTTATCTATTTGTAATAATACTCCGTTTTCAAACACCGTTAAAATCGTACAAAAGTTATCTATTTGTAATAATCTCAGTTTTCAAACATTGTTTAAATCATACAAAAGAAAATAATATGTAAACATTTTAAAGTACTTAAATTTTAAAATAATATTAAAATAATTATTTTTAAAAAAATAATATTAAATACGTTTTAAGTAATTTATTAAAAAACATATTTAAATAATATTTTTAATATGTCTAAATTATTCTCCCCTTAACAACGATTGTAAAATGACATTTAGAGACACTTTAATTAATAAAAATTTCCACTTTTTTTTCATTTTAGTTTCAAAAAGAGAGAATAATTTACTAGCATTATAATTTGATTGTGAAAGCTAAAACATTAATTTGATCAAGATTTAGTTAAAACAATAATTTACTAGCATTATAGTTTCATTTGGGCATTATATACTCCCTCCGGTTTTATATTTAAACAAGATTTAGTTAAATAAATGAAATGAATATATTTGACCAAAACTTTCAAATAAATACATAATTTTTTTATGAGAAAAAAAATATGCACTAATAATTTACATTGTGAATCAATCATTATTATTTTCTGATATTTTTAAGTTAGTTGTTGTGTGATATGATTTATTGGAATGTGTTGATGTGCATAAGGTATATTCTTATGCACGGTGCATAAATACTCAAATATTATTTATATTACTCAAAGTATTATATTTATTACTCAAAATAATATACAGATTATTCAAAATAGTATAAATATTACTCAGAACAATGAATATATTACTCAAAATAGTTAAAATTCGATATTACTCATAATAGTGTAAATATTACTCAAAATAGTGTACTCATTACTCACAATTAATAATTACTCATAATTGATAGATGTGTACAAATAATGCATATATTATTCATGGATTATGATATTATTACTCGTTTCTAACTAAAATGTTATTCGAAACAATTTAAATATTACTCGTACGAGACTTATGCGCCGTGCATAAGGATATACCTTATGCACATCAACCTTACCCTGATTTATTGATGAATTTTCATTAAATAACAATATAAGACTATTTTAAACCGTCAACGCAGAATCTTTAACCTCTTTTTTTATTAACTTTCATTGATATTCAAAACTAGAAGGGAATTTGGTAGGTCTCACTGATATAAATTGTTGGATTAATTAGTTTGCATCATTACTGAACCTTAAGTTGGGGAATAAAACTCAATTGACTATTTGAAACCTTTTACAAATTATTTTAACCTAGCTTTAAAGCATGGAAAGTATAGTAGTGTTTGACCTATAAACTTGTATAATTAGTAACTTATTGCATGAAGTGTATTGGAGGAAAGCCTGTAGTGGCCCTTGACCATTGGCATTGCATAAGTATATCTATTAGCATATACATTTACTAATATACATTTACACATAAATTATCAAAGTAAACATTCCTTATGTTTTCTATTTTCTATTTATGTTCGTTCTTAATTTTTTGAAAAATTCTTATTGTAGATAGATCAGTAGACTCATCCAGGTAATTTATTAGTACCATTTTTACTATAAAAAAATGCTGAACAAATATTTTATCTAAAATATTGCACAAGAGTAAGGCATTAATTGGTTTGTATTATAAAGTATTATTAGATTGGGCATCGTTGACAATGGTGTTAATGATACAATATATGAGTATATAATTAAGCATCAAAACTAAAAGAACAACAAAGAGAATATTTTCCCCTTAAATTATTAGCATTAAGAGTTTTTTAGATTTTTCGTAAAGGAACTATGGCTAAGCATGCACTAAACCCCTCTTTTGTTTATTTATGTTAAAGTTCGACATTAATACTTTAAAAAAATGAACAAGTAAACCTTGATTGCATGCAAATTGTGCATTGGGTCATTAATCATGATAGAGTTCATTAAAGAAATATTCGTATATCACACCAATGATTTTTCATTAATGTTCTCGACACCGACAACTTAACCATGTCTAGGAGGTACGAGCATTATTAAATTCCGAATAAAGTATGAATAAATTTTTTAAAGCCGTACGGAATGAGAGGGATATGAGTAAGGGAAATTGAAAAATTTAATTTTAATAATATTCTTAACTTAATTAATATAACTAAAAAATCAACTTGCTAAACTTTGATTTTATATTATTTTATATTGATCATTGACTAAATTAATTTTAATAAAATATTATTTATATAATAGTATATTTACTTATTTTTTAAAATATTTTGCTATAATTTATAATAAAAGTAATGCTATAATGGCAAAAACCTGAAGTCTCAAATTTTTTATATGAAAAAGATTAATGTAATCTTAACATGTGTTTTGAGGGCGAATTAAATAAAAAATCTATTTTAAAAATTATATATTAAATTTATTATTAATATATAATTAATCTTTTAAGACAATTTTTTTAATTATAAGTTGCTTAACATGCGCCCTTAAAAAATAAAAAATATGTTAGCATTATCCACAAAGATGGAATACTTCTCTCATAGAATTCAATTTAAAAACAAGTAATACTTTTATGTGGGAATTAGTGGTGAAAATATTTGAGAGGATAAAATTCATTTTAAAATTTCATACTAAATTTACTTTTATTAAATTTATGAGTTTATGAGAAATTTTTTGTGACATAATTAATTTTGTCATAAATTTCATCACCAATATTTACTTATTTAAAATTTATCAAGTATGTGGTATTCCATTACTAAATTATTTTTGAGTAAAATATTTATTTTTCACATTAACTTCCGTATTTAAATTATTTTTTGGGTAATGTGGTTTTCTTTTCCATTTTTTTATGCAAGCTTTCTCAAATTTTTAAATAAGTAATTTTAGCATTTTTTTATCACTACATGTTAAAGATTTTACTTCATCCAACAAATAATCAAGATATAAATCTTGGATGCAACACTTTTTTTTATTAACAACCGAGAGAAGTAATTACTCATTTTTTTCTTATAAAAGTATTCAGTCATTAAGTTTACCCTAACCTTACATATTTATTGTTTTTCAAACTCGTAAACATCATTCTCTTAGATGAATTGCAAGAAAGAAAAATATTTAGAGTATGTTTTGATGAGATAATTAGAAATTTCAAAGGAATTTAAAATTCAAAGCAATTCAAATGATTCAATTCAAATCCATTCATTTTTAAATTATTTTGTTTGGATGGAGTATTAAGATAATTCATTATTAGATTTTTGGAGTCATTTTTTATAAAATTTAAATTTTTTGGACCAAATTAAGAAATTGAAAAATAGGGACTAATTGACAATTTTTAAAAATTTGAAGGACCAAATTGTAAATTTTAAAAATTATTAAGGACCAATTTGCAATTTTTTGAAAATTTTTAGGTCAATTTTATAATTTTGGAAAATATGAGGACCAATTTGTAAAATTTGAAGAAATAATAGTAACAAATATATCCTATGGAGTATGAGAGGAATTTCAAATTCTTTGGTTTTTTCGTGTCATTTCAAAATGATCAAATTTAACTTAGATGAAATACTCCATAAATTTCAATCATTTTAACAATTCCTCATTTTTGTATCCAAACAATAAATTTTGTGGAAATCATTTTAAATTCCCTCAAAACATTACATTACCTCATTAAAATGCTTCATCCAAACACACGAGTGTGTTTGGATGAAACATTTTAATGAGGTAATGTAATGTTATGAGGGAATTTAAAATGATTTGCACAAAATTTATTGTTTGGATACAAAAATGAAGAATTGTTAAAGTGATGGAAATTTATGGAGTATTTTATCTAAGTTAAATTTAATCATTTTGAAATGACACCAAAAACCAAAGAATTTAAAATTCCTCTCATACTCCATAGAATGTATTTGTTATTATTATTTCTTCAAAAATTACAAATTGGTCCTCATATTTTCCAAAATTACAAATTTGACCCCAAAAAATTGCAAATTGGTCCTTAATAATTTTAAAATTTTACAATTTGGTCCTTGAAATTTTTAAAAGTTGCACATTTTTCCCTACTTTTCAATTTTTTATTTGGTCCAAAAAATTTAAATTTTATAAAAAATGACCTCAAAATTCTAATAATGAGTTATCTTAATTCTTCATCAAAACAAAATAATTTAAAAATGAATGGATTTCAATTGAATCATTTAAATTGCTTTGAATTTTAAATTCCTTTAAAATTTACAATTACCTCATCCAAACACACTCTAAGAGTGTGTTTGGATGAAGCATTTTAACGAGGGAAAGAAATGTTTTGAGGGAATTTAAAATGATTTGACTAAAATCCATTGTTTGGATACAAAAATGAAGAATTGTTAAAATGATGGAAATTTATGGAGTATTTCATCTAAGTTAAATTTAATCATTTTGAAATGACACCAAAAACCAAAGAATTTGAAATTCCTCTCATGTTTCATAGAATGTATTTGTTATTATTATTCCTTCAAATTTTATAAATTGGTCCTCATATTTTCCAAAATTATAAAATTGACCCCAAAAATTTTTTAAAAATTGCAAATTGGTCCTTGATAATTTTTAAAATTTACAATTTGGTCCTTCAAATTTTTAAAAATTGCAATTTGGTCCCTACTTTTCAATTTTTTAATTTGGTCCAAAAAAATTATATTTTATAAAAAATACCCAAAAAATCTAACAATGAATTACCTTAATACTTCATCCAAACAAAATAATTTAAAATGAATGTATTTCAATTGAATCATTTGAATTGCTTTGAATTTTAAATTCCCTTAAAATTTCTAATTACCTCATCCAAACACACTCTAAGGTTTCTTAATTAGTTAAAAATATCTTTCAAGATTGTTGTGTTGTTGTTTTTGTTTACCAATATTGATCAAAG